>NC_067479.1:59398206-59698206 GCF_947179515.1 Apodemus sylvaticus | reverse complement strand
AATGAACACAAGAAATGCAGCCAATGAAAGGGATGCTTATTTACTGTCAGCTGAATGACACCATAGAAAACAAACTAAAGCAGTTTAAAAAGGCATGTACTAGCCAGGTGGTAGTGGTGTACACCTTTAATCCTAACATTTAGGAGGCAGACAGGCAGATCTCTGTGAATTCAAGGCCAGCCTGGTCTACAGAGGGAGTTCCAGACAGCCAGGGCTACACAGAGAAACCCTGTCTTGAAAAACCAAAGCCAAAACTAAAAAACAGGGCCTGTACTAAGTTACTTTTTGGCTCTTAATTTTATGTGGATCTTCTCCACATATAATAAAATTCATAATCATACAGATCTAAAACAAAATTAACAAGTAGCTTGCCTTTTATAGTAATATAATTCTGAAGGAAAGCTCTTGTTCTAGTGGATTTTTCTAATAGAATTAAAATCAGACCAGCAAGACACGATTCCAGGTTACAGATGAGTAAGACAAAGTATTAATTCTTAACAGCACCCATCAAAAATCAGGATTTTCTCCACTACCATGAACATAAAGATTTAATAAAGTATTTACCTTTATTCTGTGAGAAGTTCGTGTACGCTTACCAACACTGCAGATTATTTCTTCATCTTTACTTAAAGAACTGCAAGTGTTAGTGCCTGGTGTCAAGAAACAAGCAAAATTAGGTTCTTAGCATAAAACCAACACAACTGTCATGGTTAAAGAACAGCATAGTGTTGAGTCACAGTTGCTCTTAAATGTCATATTTAGGCATAGAGAATAAGTAAGAGCAATGAGAGAGACCCAGAAGAGTTTAGAGGAGTTCATGGTGCTGAATGTACAGACTGAGTACAGTAAGAGCAGAAAGCCAACACTCACTGCACCTTAGACATGCCTGACGTGTGTAAGAGCATAAATAAAAGACAGTGTAATATGGTCAGAGCTTAGAACATGGCAGAATAAGTCAAACTTTCCCCGTAACTTAGTAATTTACAGCTCTAGAGTCTAAGCTCACACCCCAGGCTGCACCAATAAGACGTCAAAAGATCTCAGAAGAGAGGACAGGGTTGGTAATCCAAGTACTCACAAGATGGCTTTGTCAGCCAGGTGTGGTAGGTATGTCAGGAAAAACCTTTGTCTTATGATTGTAAAAGACAATTACTTGGCAAGTAAATAAAATGAGAATGCCATGTTAATGGTGGGTAAGACTTGTGGCCATTCAGGAATGGTCCATACAATCCAAATTGCTTCACTTTGTCAGTTGTGCAAACATAGAACTCTATTATTGAGCCTCGATAGGCTAAGAGATCAGCAGCACTGTGCATTATCAACTTGAAGCAGTGAAAACCCACGTAAGTTAAATGTGGTTGATTATCAAGTGTAACATTTGCAATAGGAAGAAGGGGTAACTTTTCATACACAGTGTTTGGTTTTCTTAAAATCAAGAACATATTGTTGTACTACAAATGAAAATTTAAGAATAAAGGATTGAGTTTTATGTGTTAACATTAAGAATTAAGGGGCTGAGGAGGCAGCTCAGTTGACAAAGTGCTCCTTGACCTTGAGGAGCACACAAAAAAGCCAGGGACTGGGGGTGGAGAGATGGCTCAGCAACTAAGAGTATCTGCTGCTCTTCCAGAGGAGCCCTGTTCAGTACCCAGCACCCACACTGGAAGGCTCACAACTGCCTGCCCGGGGGATCTGCCATCCTCTTCTAACCTCTGAAGGTACAGCATACACACATAAACATGGATAGCAGCAATATATACAAATGAGTAAATCTAAAGCTAAAAAAGAAAAAAAAAAAAAAAAGGAAAGGGCAGCTTATGGCATGAGATGCAATCTTAGGGCTGGGAGGATTCCTAGATTCCAGATAAGGAGATTCCTAGAGTTTGCCAGACAACCCTCTGATCTAATGACCAAGCTCTCCACTAATGACAAAACCCATCTCAAAAAGCAAAGTGGGTATTAGGCAAGGCTGCATGCACACTTATATTATCAATGCCATGGGGGAGTGGAGACAGGAGGATTACCGGGGCTTACTGGTCACTAGCAGAATAAGCTTCAGATTTAGTAAGAGAACCCATCCCAAAGGAGGGAAAACAGAGTGTGAACGACAGCACAGGTCAGGCAATGCCCCTTCCATGCATGTGTATGCACACACACCACCACCGCCACCACCACCACCACCACCACCACCACCACCACCACCACCACCACCCACCACCACAAGACAAACACAAATAATACCTGGAGGAGTCTCAGAGAGTGAGGATTTACTAGGACTCAGAATTGCAAATGATCCCTGAGGTGGTTCTATGTTTTCCTAAACAAAGGAAAAAAGTACAAATTAGATACCATTAAATTCAATGAATATGTAAATGACATGACACAAAGAAAAATAATGCCTTATTTTGGTAGGAGGAATTCTAAGCATAGAATGGAAATAATAATAATAAAAAACAATCAATAGAAAATGAGAAGGTCTAAACTAACCAAAGATAACTTTATAACTCTGAGTGGTCACCTTCATAATGCAAACGTATTTGCCAACTGTAACCACCCCAATCAAGGATCAGATTAATCAATGACAAGCTATTTTTTGGTTTATTTAAAGTTCCACTGTCAAACTTCTACAAAGCAAATTAAAGAAAAACATTAAGAAACACCATCTAGTATTACAATATTTTCCCATGAAATTCATGGTAAGATGGCAAAATAAACAAGATTTCCAAGCCTTCCCACTTAATTGTAAGGTAGTAACTATTGTTCATTCATATGACAATATATGACAATTTGAAAAAAATCCCCCTTTCATACCAGTTTGCTCATGCGTTCATTTGATATTTAATCAGAAATGCTCAATTTCACAAAACACCTTTTCTGCATGGTCTAAGATGATTACACAGCCTTTCTGTCTTATTTGGAAAATTATGAACAAATCAATATTATAGTTTGCTTAATTATATGGTAGAATTCCTTAGCAAAATTATTACTTTATGGGAAAGTTTTAGTGACAATTTAAATACCTTTAACATAAGACCATTGAAACAATATATTCCTTCTTGAGTAAAGGTTGATGCTTTCTGTGTTTCAAAGATTATACACGCTTTATCTGGGCTGCTACAATGTCAGCGTGAAGTTGTTGGTAAGCTCCTACTAGCCTTGGAATCTTGTTATGACACAGTAATGTCACCTCTTCTTGATACTGCTCACTTTCTTCTTTTTTGTTCCCCCGAATTAATTTGATTTAAGAGTTACTAAAATGTGTCTACCAATACATATTTTTTCTCCATCTTATAAAATAAATTATTTCAGTTCTAAGATGAAATTTTTTTCATATTTTAATGTCTCAGACATCTGCGGTTTTTTTTTCTTTAGTGATATAAAACAGGTACATCTTAACAACCAACAGCACTTAGGATTCAGGAAACTACTACACATAAGAGGCTGAAATGTGGCATGTCATCTGACATGCCTCATATTTTCAAATCGTAATTGTCATGGAAAAAAGTGAAATCTGATGGAAATAGGAACAAGCTTTTCCCTAGGATTTTCCGTACTTACAAGATTCTCCTCCTTGTCATCAAAGTTTGGCTGAAGGAACTGCTCATGAACTGGGGACTGCAGGGGACTGGTAGCTTTTATGATCCTTGGACGAACAGGTGTTCCTCCTTTACACAATGGAGTATTGGCTGGTAAAGATTCATCAAACACTTCAGGGCTTAAGTCCTCTCCAAAAGTAACTCTCTTCCTCTTCCTCAGATTCAAACAGCCTGGTGTTTTGCAGTTTTCTTTACCTATCAACAATAAATGAAAATATGTTGAAAAATTAAGCGGATTTTCTTACCTAAAAGGCATATATACTATAATGTTTGGATGTGGTATATTCAGATGTTATTTGTATAATAACAATTTGTAGAGAGAATTCAAATGGGTGAAAACCATACTTTTAACTAAAATAGTACTGATTTTCAAACAAGGTAATCATTTCAAGTGCTAATAAAATGGAGGATCTGAAGTTCTTCATAAGATCTGCCATTAAGTAAAACTTTCTGTGTATGTGTGGTGCTGGGGATTAAACCCAGGCCCCTCACCCATGTCAGGCAAATCGCCTACAACTGAGCACACGCCCAAGCCCAGGATCAATTGATACTCTCTAAAGACACCTTTTCCTCCCCACTGTTCTCCATTTCCAAGTCATTTCAGATGCAGCAGTAAGGCATGAGCGGATTGTCAAAAACTTGATGCATTACAGCAAGTTCTAAAAGAAAAGAATACCCTTAGTTCAAAAATAACTGAGTAACATACCGGCTCTTTCTTCTTTGCAACAGTTTGAAGGGCATGGGATCAGATGAGTGCCGACATCACAGAGGTTGTACTCCTAATCGGAATAATGACCAATCAAAGATTTTACTCCTTTTATAACAAAGTCACTATAAAGAATGGGATCGCTAGACATTTTTTTTTTAAAGTACCTTTATTTTCTTAATTGTTTTAGCTTAAAACACCATGCTGTAAGGCCCAAGTAAAAGCTTCTCTCATCTTGTATTTATTTTTAAGTGTAAAGATGTTTTGCCTGTCTATATAGATGTGTACTACGTGTGCGTCAGCTCATTTTGTGGAGGCCTGAAGCTGGCACCACAGACAGTTGTGAGCTGCCATGTAGATACTAGGAACTGGACCTGGATCCTCTCTTAAAAGAAGGAAGTGCTGTTAACTGTTGTGCCATCTTTCCAGTCCCTGGCTTCTATATTTTAATAAATAGTACTGTGAAGCAAGTGGCTAAAATTCTGGTGTGTTTTATTAGGTGCCACATCAGGTAGGCTTCAGGGTCCAAGTACAAGAACCACAGTAACATACAAAGACATACCAGGTACATGATGTCAAGGGGGAGCTTGGCCATCAGCATGAGACCAGCACTTTTAACCAGCATGGAATTTCCTGCCTGAATTACCATATTTTTGAGCAAGAAATCTCTGTGTGTTTATCCAAAAGAATACAGACGGTCCAGTATAAAGGAAGGGGTGGACGGTATAAGCCTGGCAGAAGAAAGCCAGGCCTACAGGAGGTCACCACCCACACTTCAGCCTCACCCTGTCCATGCTTTTGAATACTGCTCACAGTCCAAACTATAACTCCCCCACCCCCCACCCCCAAGAACTGCTCTGTCCCTATCAAGGCCCCAAATCAGCAAGCTCCCGAGTTAGTCCTTTCTTCAGGGAAACACACATGCTGTCCACTAGATGAGGAGGATGTGTACAACACACAACGCATTATCACTATATATATGCCAAAGCTACTTATAGAATCAACTGCTCAAACATGCTACCTATTTCCTGGCAGCTCCCTCCTGTCTAAGGTTACATTAGGTTGTAGCGCTCATAGAAATATGGCTGGCTGAAGAGGCAGATTAGACCCACACGACTGGAATGAGTAAGCTATGGGCTGAGGCATTTTGAGTGTGAACTAATTTGGCAATGCAGTTAATTATAATTTGGATTAACTTTTAGACTCATATAGTCTACCTACATTGAATTCTCTCTCTCTCTTTTTTTTTTTTAGTTTTTTAAGATAGGGTTTCTCTGTATAGCCCTGGCTGTGCTGGAACTCACTCTGTAGACCAGGCTGGCCTTGAACTCAGAAATTTACCTGCTTCTGCCTCCCAAGTGCTGGGATTGAAGGTGTGTGCCACCACTGCTTGGCTCCTACTTAGAATTCTGAATACTATTCTAATATTACTTGAAAACAGAACCAATCTCAGAATAATATTGTGACTTTACAAAAAAGGAAAAAAAAGTGAGGGTTTCCCTGCACACCAGTGTGACACGTGCATCTCAGTTACTACTCTGAAGCAAACGTCTCTGAACTCCTTTGCTTTAGGAAGCGTGACTCTTACCTTTCCATTCTCTGAGAACAGCTTACCAGGTTTCTTCAACACAGAACGAAGCACAAAGGTCTTAGTGGAGGGGCTGCTGCTCCCACACACAGGAGCCTCTGGAGACCTGGTGGCAGTGGCTGTGTCTGAGCTCAGCAGTGGAACAGCATCAACTGATCTTGTGCCCTCTGCATGGTCAGTCGCTGCAAGTCCTTCAAAGGGAGGAAAGATGAGACTGTCCAAATCTGCTTCTTCCAGGAACAAGATACACACCACACTTACCAAGACGATAACGTGGTGTTTAAAAAATTCCACTAGTGAGCCTGGAGCTCAGAAGACAGAGGCAGGAGGATGGACAGTTTAAGGCAACTGAGGCTTGTTTCACAAATCCAAGTGCTAGCAGTATTGCTTAGTGGAAGTGATTACCTAATGTCTTGGTTAGGGTTTTACTGCTGTGAACAGATACTGTGACCAAGGCAACTCTTAGAAAAACAGCATTTAATTGGGGCAGGCTTACAGGTGCAGAGTTCAGTCCAGTATCATCAAGGCAGAAGCATGGCAGCATCCAGGCAGGCATGGTGCAGGAGGACCTGAGAGTTCTACATCTTCATCTGAAGGCCGCTAGAATACTAGCTTTCAGGAAGCTAGGACAAGGGTATTAAAACCCATGCCCACAGTGACAAACCTACTCCAAAAAGGCCACACCTCCAATAGTACCACTCTCTGAGCTAAGTATATACAAACCATCAAACCTAACATATGCTAGGATCAAACCCTAGCAACATAAAATGAAAAAGAAATTCAATTCTAAAACTCCCTGCTCATAGACTTCATTTGGACATGAACAGAAGACAGAAAAGTAGCACTGGTCACACACTTTATTACATGGCAATCACAAATAAAGATAAGAGGTTTTGGCTCCTGCACACATCTGGGTCAGAGGATGGGGAAAAGGTTGGGAATGAGCCTTGCACTGCTAAGGGACATTTTGATAGGATACCTATTATTTGCAATATAAAACTAACCTGAGTCAAATCTTGATAATGAGCCATTTTACTACTCACGAGGGAGGCATTTCAATACGTAAACACAGTGGGAGGAGTGGGAGGAGGGATTGAGGAGAGAATATCAGGCCACATACACACAAATATCAGGGAAAACACACAGGCTCCACATTGGCAAATGAAGGGAGTTAAATATGAACTCTAGTCAGTAGTGAGGCAGATGCAATCGACATAAAGGAAAAACCCTGTATGACATACTTAATAAGACATCACTTGTGCTACATGAAACATGTTCTAGCCATCTAAATCTGTAGGCGTGTTTGTACATTGCGTAAAGGTTATCCTTATGCTATCCAATTACTGATTTTTCTGCGCTCATTTTGTTTCAATCCGGACATAGCATTGTAATGCTTATATCAAGAATTACTTGTCTTAAGTTTGTATAAACAGTTTTTATCATTTGTTCTCTGTCTAGTCAATAAATACTGATGACCCAATGATTGGGCAGAAGAAAAATTAGGATTAGGTTATTGGTTATTTGGTTATTGCTTCTACACACACAGACACACACACACAGGGGAGGGGAATGGATGGGGGAGAGGGAGAGAGGGAGAGTGGGAAAGAGAGAGACCTGTCATGAGGATAAAGAGATGAAACAAGGAGACACCAGAAGAAAAGCCCAGACATCTGAAGGCCAAAGACCCAGATCAATGATAATACACAAGTATCATGGGACCATGGCTGGGAGGTAGCCAGATTAGCATACGGGTTATTATAGATTATTTAATTATCTAGCTATTGATATGTAGCTTGAAATAAATCTTGGTTTCTCTGTGTACTTATTGGGGGACTAATGCTACAAATCTTTAACACAGTTCATCATGTTGTGGTGACACTGACCATCAAATTATTTTCATTCTTATTTATAGCTGTAATTTTGCATACTATATGAATTATAATGTAAATAATTTGGGTTGGCCACAGAGGTTGTGACTCACACACAGGTCAACAGAGCTGAGTGAAGATCAGCAGGGAACTGTGTCAGGGCACGATTGCTAAGGGAGGTGTGAGGTGACTAAGCAGCAGTGCTGGGGGCTTGGCGTGGAGGACCAGCAAAGCCGTCAGAATGCCAAACTCTAAGTAGCACTACAGCTGGCATAGAGACCTACTTGACAGGACTAACAGCCAGAGAAGCAAGAGGCAGGAAGTAGAGAAGAAAAGGAAGAAAGCAGGGACATCACATAGGCTTCTTTTAAAAAGACTTAAATTTGTGTTTGTGTCTATATGTATGTATAAGCACATATGTGCAGGAGCCAGAGAGCCCAGAAGTGCCAGATTCCCATGAAGCTCAAGTACAGGCATCTGTGAACCACCATCGCATGTGCTAGGAGCCTCTAGAAGGTCAGCAGGCACTCTGAATGGCTCAGCCATCTCCTAGACTAACAAAGAACTTTCTAACCTATCTGACCCATGGACAGGTTCATCAAATAACCAGGCAGTTTGAAACATTAGACTACATTAACAAAATCCTATTGCTTATAGCATCTCTTCTTTCCCTGATCTGAGTGGGATTAAATGGGGCCCTTACAAGGAACATTTGCCCTTGTTATGATGTTACCACTTTAGATGGATTATAGAATTGGGTATCAGGTAAAATGACATTAAGTCTCATGAAAATGAAACAGAGAAATGCCAAGAAGGTGGCAGAACCTTATTTTATTTAGGCCTTGTGCCTTATCTGCACAGGAAGAAACCTACCCATCCACCTTAGAATCAAAATCAAAAGCGTGAGCAGATATTCACTGCAAGAAAGGTGAAAGAAGTTCAGTTTGAAGCTGAAGGAAAGTTCTAGGGAGAAATTTAGATCATTAAGAACTAATATAAACAAACAAAAAATAGGAACAAACGGAACAGAAATAGGCATATACGCTCAGTAAATATGAAAAAAAAATCCTATTTCCTCTTAACTTACGTGAAACATTTGATGGTTTAAAGCAAAAATGATAACATGCATGGGTCACAACCAAGTAAATGTGTATGTCATCTACTGTAAAAGGACTATAAGTCACAGGGAGAAAGGAAGGGTGGATCAACAAAACACGGTGTATAAACTTGTGTGTTTTGTACACAACTATACATATAACCAAAGAACCGAGAAGAATGTGTGTTGGAATCCCAAAGCAAGAGGGCAAGACAGAATGCGGTACAACTTAAAAGATAGTAAACACTAATACATTAATACAGAACTCTTAAAACAAAATAAATGAAAACAAAGCATATGGCAAAATAGTAGGTGTCAATCAAGCCATATAATAGTTACTTGAAACCTTACCAGGCTAAAGCAGGGTGATTCCCACACTAGCAATCCCAATACTTGTAAGGTAGAGGCAGGAACATTAGGAGTTCAAGTTTATCACTGGCTATGCAGTGAGTTGAATGCCAACACACACACACACACACACACACACACACACACACACACACACACGCGCGCGCGCGCGCGCAGTTGGTGTGCACCCAACAATAATAACAACAAAACACAGATTGTATATTGTGTTTCTAACAATATATAGTTGCTATTAGTCAGAGGCCCTAGTGTTATTCCTCCCAAATCAGCCCCAGTAAAACAGGCATGTTTTACTGGCACAATAGCTCGTTCTTCTGCATGCAAGGATTACAGGCATGTGCCACCAAGCCTTGCTGGCCCTATCCTTATACTCCTATTATAGTAATATATACTATTTTATTATCATACTATTATCCTGCCAGTTTGGAAGTGCATCACTAATTTTAGTTTAAAAATTAAGAAGTGTTTATTGATCTCCTAGGCATGTTTATGATGCAAACTGTATGTGGGTACAAATGGAGTCCTCTGAAGGCAGAGGAGAGCTTGTGAGCAGCAGTTTGACCATGTAGATGAGAGGGATTGAACTCAGTTGTTGGGCTGGCATAAGCACCTTCTCCAAGCCATCTGGCCCACCCAATACTTTGTGATAGCAGTAAAAATAAAGGACAGTCAGCACAGTAGTCCCCAAACGCTTCTACAGTCCCTGTAACACAAGAACCACTTTCCTTCATTTCAGCTTACAGACACACTCATCACAAATGTCTATGAATGGGGCCACCAAGAAAAATACAAACTTACCCTGGGAAGCCTCCTTGAGCTCTAGAAGGGGAGCAGCCGTACATTCAGGCTGGGCTGAACTGACGCCAGATGACTTCTGGGAGAAAAGACGAGGAATCAAAAGCACAGTACTCAGTACTAACATCTGCTGATACTGCTTATGGAGATTTCAATAAACATTGGGACAACTGAAAATCTGTGGTTCAACTGATCTCATGAGCAGGGCAAAGTACACAGGGAACTAGCAACAGAGCACTCATCCCAGCAGCTTCCTGAACACTCCACAAAATGACTTTCAATCCCAGAGAAAAGTTGATATAATTCAATTCTGTTGCCCACTAAAGCCTAGAGAGCTATGCTATATGCTATCCTCTAGACAGGAAATTCTCAAAAAGCATATCCCCATTAATTCTGAAATTAATTTCTTCTTTGTGATTTATGTCTAATAAATCAAAGTTCTGGAGAGAGACAATTACTATTTCTTCTGCCAAATGATCATTTTATATTAACTTGAATAAAGTGGAGGGAACTAGGACCATAAGCCAGTTATTGTGTTATAAGGACTGTAGAAGTGTTTGGGGACCACTGTGCTAACTATCCTTTATTTTACTGCCACTGCAAAGTATTAGGTGGGCTACATGGCTTAGAGAAGGTGCCTATGCCAGCCTGACAACCTGAGTTCAATTCCTAGAATCCAAAACAACACAAGTCTGTGACCACCACGTGTTCGCCGTGACACTAGAAGGAACTAAGCTGTGAGGGTGAGGCATCTCCTCGAGCATGAACAGAAACCTCTGATCACAGACTGAAGCCACAGAGCAAGAAGAAAGGGCCACGTGACTGGCTTTGCAGCCGCAGCCACACAAAGGCCACCAATTCCAGTAGCAGTCTTTGTCTGACTTTAGTAAAATGCACATAGGTTCTGTGCCTTCCCACAATCTTGACAGACTAGGTTGTCAAAATCCACAAAAATTCCTAATGCTCCTTGAAACACGTAGAGGAGCAAATATGAATTGCAGAAGAGCCTGCTTCCCAGGCAGTCTCATGGAAGAGTGGGTAGGCAAAGGAAATGCACAGTGTGTGGACCTGGGCAGGCAGGCACTCCAGTCTCAGGAACTAATACTCCAGTTGGTATCTAAGTAATCTGCTTAGGGACCTGTGCTCCCTGGATAGATGGAAAGCCATTTAAGGGCACAACTTGAGACCTAGAGTGGAACCATCATGTAAACAGAACACCCTCAAGCTTTATCTTCCTATAAAAGTAATCAGGAGCAACCAATCTTCCCAGCTTCTAAACCAAAACAAAAAAGTCACACGAAAATCTAAGACACAACATGAACACATGCACACAAAGGCATATATATACACATGAATTCATTTGAGAACCTTAGTAACAATATGGTGAAACTAGGAACTGATATCACTGGTCCTGACAGTCTTCAACCTGCCTATGCAGAAAGCCACAGCTTCATTTATGTGTGGAAACCACAATTACCTCAGCAAGATCTGTGGAGGTACCCCCAGAACGGTCTCCGTCAGCAAACGTTTTGGTGCCACTGAGATAATCATCGGGGCTGTCCTGGGAGGATATTCTCCTCCGCTTTGAAGAGGAGTTTACAGGGAACCCAGACTGCTGATATTCAACAAGACCTTCTTTGTTGGCTATGTGCACAAAACGAAAATAGAAACAAAATGACATGGGGATAAATGTTTTCTTTTACATTTATCATTTAAAAATATTATTCATTAGAATAACACAATGCCAATTTAGTGTTTGTATGCACATCATCAATGAAAACAAAACTGTAATTGATTTCAGTCAAAAAAGGAAACTGAGAAGCAGGTGTGGTGGCACATATCCATGTAGTGCCAGCACAAGGGAGGCTAAGAGAAGAGACCAGCAGGTTCCCCGCCAGCCTGGGCTACCAGGCCAGGGCTGCAGCGAGACCCAGATAGGGCTGAGGAAGTGCTGCGCTTCCTATCCACCACACTCTGCTGCTCAGTGCAGCTAGCTTTGCAAGTGCCATGAGAGCCAGCTTCCTCAGCTTCCCACCTTCGGACTGAAGACCAGAGTCTCTTTAAGAATCCTCTAGAACCTCAGCTCCACATTGGTATTTACAAGGCGTGCAGCCAGCACCAGCTTCAAGCACTCAGGGTACAGCCAGAAACTGCTGCATTATCCAGCCCATAACATGCAAGCTAGTCCAACAAATTCCTGCTCTAATAGATAATCATTCTTTCCATTCTATTCCCCTAGAGAAGCTTAAGATCCTACTCTTGGTGCATCAGCCTACAAACCACATGCTGGCAAAACCTGAAAGACATAGGTTGTAATTTGATTGTACTTGATGTGTATGCAATAAACAAAACACCCAAAACAAAAACAAACAAAAAACCCCCAAAAAACAAAACCAGAGAGAACATACACTTACAATGTGTTCATTTAATTTTATGTATAAAAGGAACCTAGACAATTCAAATAATAGGTAACTTATAAACTACAAATTAGGACACCTGAACAGGTTCTCTATCGTGTAGCAGATAAACTGAACTCTCTTAAGTAATCAGAGTGTAAAGTACCAGAACTGCAAGAAAGCCAATGTGTTGTCAACTACTGGTGTTTAAAATACTTTGTCACTGAAAAAGTCAAATGACTAAAAAGACAACCAAATGAATTATAAGGACATGGTGACGAATACAGCAGGCTATCAACACATTAATCAGACTGGACAAACTTGTGGTTAACATAAGGGCAGGATATTTGCTATTCATATATGTATTTGCAAAGTTTACAATAATTCTATAAAAATCAACATAAACCTAAATTTACCACAAGCCCTTTTTGAGGCCTGGTACAAGCTAATTGGTCCTTTTAAAATACAAAACAATTGCCAGGCGGTGGTAGCCCATGCCTGTAATCCCAGCACTTGGGAGGCAGAGGCAGGCGGATTTCTGAGTTCGAGGCCAGCCTGGTCTACAGAGTGAGTTCCAGGACAGCCAGGGCTAGACAGAGAAACCCTGTCTTGAATAACCGCCCCCCCCCCCAAAAAAAAACCCTATGGAAATAAAGGTATAGGTTTTTCAATAGAAACCACAGGACTTGATGTGACTTAGTTATAAAGCACTTAAGACATTTGAGGCCTTGGGGCTTGACCCTTAGCACCACCAAAATAAAGTAGATAAATTAGAAATAAGCAAACAGAACAAAGCCCCCAAACCAGAAATGCAGATTTGTGTGAAATACTACAAATTTTAGGTATTAGTCTCTAATTAGAGAAACAACTACACTCTGAAAAGACTGCTTTCACCATGTAGAAAGGAATCTCTTCGTCATAAAGCTCATTTGATAATACCAAATCAACCTTGGTGAACCTTCTACTTACTCAAATCTGCTATCTTAGACTCTCTGTCTGCCTCTGATGCTGAGGGGCCACTGGCCATCTTCTCAGTTTCCTGTATGGGGTGAAAAGCTGACCGAAAAGCAGACATTCGCTCTCTTAACACACCAGCATTTCGATACAGTCTTGGGCTGCCCTGTGGATGAATAAAACGTAGAGCATTACAAACCAGTTTCTTAGCTAAGCTGTCACTGCTGACTCCACACCAACATACATGACGCTCATGCAGCCAAGGTAGCAGACAGAGCCTGCTTTCCTCAGACCCGTGCATTCTGTCTGAATAGTGGGTGGCGCTCACCATCTTAGTGCTCCTCTGCCCCACTCTTAAAACCTGAGCACAGACTAGCTAATGGCTGCCCACAGACATATCCTAACATGCAGCCACTAAGCCAGGGCTACGAGACTTCAAGTGGGCAGGAAGTGTTTTCACAGGGCCCCAGAAGAAATGCATCCCCAGTTTATTTTGGGATGTGGGGAGTGTAAGTCACTCTGAAAAGGATTCTAAGCGGCTTAAGAAGACCCTTGGCAGCCATCACCTGACACAGTGTCAATAAAACACTATCAAAGGGAATGAGAAAGAAGTTCAGAATGAGCCTGTGCAAGAAGCCAACCTCAGAGCTGGCGAGCAAGGAAGAAAAAGGCAGAGGGGCCCTTCCTATCTGAAAGCATCCAATGGAAGTTGTCAGGCCGATCAGGACTGTGCCTCCGCTGTACTATCCTCTACTCCTGGATGACCTCCACCCTGCAAAGCCACAAGACACAGATGTCTCCTACCAGTGCCGACACAATTTTCCCATCACTCCTGACTCCTGGCTAACTTCCTAATTCTGTAAGATCTGGAGGACACTGCTTCCTTATGGCTGAATTCCTGCCCATGAGGTTCCACACAAAGATAAACCAAATAAATTTATACTACCAGATAAAGGTAAATGGAGGCAAACTGCCAATGGAGGAAAAAGAGAAATGAAAACCGCTATTACATAAAATTGTAAAGCTCTGTTCACATAAAGGTAAACTATTGATCAAGCACTTTATCCAGGGTTTTCTTCTCTCTTGAGATACTAACATTTCCCCTAATAAGGAACCTGTGGCAATTTAACATTCTAACCAATATGCAAAAGCAAAACAAAATAAACAAACCAAAGCAAACCAAAACAACCAAAACAAACAAACAAACAAAAAAACTACCACCCTTTAGGATATTAAATGGAGAAAAAGCTGTTAAAATCCTGATAGCATGTTTGATGATCTGGTCTTCTAATTTGATTCTATTCCCAGTCAGGAATATTCATAAGACAAACTGTCTACTTCATAATAGTGGGACATTTGAAACTGAACCACACTGGATGATGTAAACCTTTATGACATAAACAGCACATATTCCCAACAGGCTGGAGAGCAACTCATCTATAAGATTATCTTAGAGCTACACCAGTTCTTTTGAATGTATATTCTGTGAACTCATTTGAAGGTGTCAGGGCTAGATTTTTATCCCAGGAACTCAGAGCACTTGGAAATGCTTAAACTAAGTTTCCCTAATTAAAGGTATTTCCAATGAAGGAAAAAAGACAAATGAAAACCACAATGAGGCTTTTGTCCCATGAATTTTTATATTCCATGTGTAGACATCGCTCCAGCCATACTGTGCTGCTTTGGCAGTTTAGGAAAGAAAGATTAGAGTGGCATTTGAATTGAACCACAGTGAGAAGCGGTTTGGCACCAGGGGAACAAGGCTTATAACAAAACCAGGAGCAGGCAGAAGAAAGCAAACCTCTCTGTGCCCACTGGCTGGAGGGAGGGAGGGAGGGAGGTAGAGAGAGATGAGGCCACAGGCTGACAGGGCTCAGACCAGGGCAACAAAGATTCAGGCTTCAAAAAAGTCCATGAGTTTCCACAGGAAGCATGGGGAAGCTAAAGCAGCAGAGGCAGTGCAGACTCACCCTAAAACCCCTTTGTTCTCTGTAATAGTGAGTGGACTGGGGAGGAAGGAAAGGAGGTATTTGGCCTGAGTGGGTTGGATAAGAGACTGAGAATTATGAACCTATTATTTAGCTTTAGCTAGTACAATGGCTGATCCTGGTTGTCAACTTGTTAGGATAGGAACCATGGCGGAGACAAGCTTCTGAGCATGCCCAGGAGGTTATTCCAAGAGTAGAGGGAAGGCTTAGCTTGAATGTGGGCTGGACCAGGCCTTGGGCAGGGGCCCAGCCTATACAAGAGAAAAGGAGTGGACCACTAGTGTTCACACACTCTTGCTCCCCGACTGTGGATGCAATGTGACCTCAAGAGACCTCCACCATGCCATTATGAACAGGATGGATTGATTGTACTCTAAAACTGCGAACCAGAAAAGACTCTTCAATTCTTAAACAGTTTCTTGCATGTGTTTTGTGACAGCAAAAAGAGAGGTAACTAAGTAAGCTAGAGTATGCTTGAAACCCTTCACTCAGGACTCAGAGTGACTACACAGGAGCTCTAAGGACCTCTGGGCTATAGACATTTTAGAACCATCAGCACATAGATGGTTCTCAAAGTAAAGAGCAGTAGAGATCGGCACAGCAGCATTTCTGAGGGGAAACTGGGAGGAATCAGCAAAAGAGAAATAACCAGTGACACAGGAAGAAAACTGGACCAACATTCAACCCTAAGATCCAAATGAGAAAGTGTCTCAATGCTACCAAACACAGCTAAAGCCACTGGAAGTCCACACAAGGATAGAGCGGCTAGCAATAGCAAGAGAATGGCAGGGCTCCAAACAAGCCCGAACGACATCCTGGGTGTCCTCCCAAAAGGGAAGAATGGCAGGGAGGGGAATGGATGAGACAAAGAGGACAGGCAGAGCTAGTCCGCAGAGACAGGGCACTGAAAAGCGATGTGGTGGTTTAAATAAATGATCCCCACGGGCTTAGGTATTTGAACTTGGTTCCCAGTTGGTGGCACAGTTTGGAGAAGTCATTGAACTTTTAGGAGGTGTGACCTTACTGAAGTACAGGAGAAGCAGCTTTGAGAGCTTACAGCCTTTCCAGGTCAAGTTCGCCTTCTCTGTCTTCTATATGTGAATAAAAATATGATCTCTCAGCTGCCATGCCTCCCGACTCTGGACTCATTCTCTGGGATCATAAGTTAAAGTTTAAACTGCCTTGATCGTGGTATTTTACCATAGCAACAAAAGGTAACAAATCCTGAGATGGAAACTGCAGTGATCTAGTACCCCAAAGGAAAAGAGGGTAAGCTAACTGCAAAAGAAAATCCAGCTCAGAAGAGCACAGAGCCATAAGAAAATAGTCGTGTGAATGCTGATATAACCAAGCTACGGGGGAGCTGGAGAGAAAGGGAGGTCTGAGCAGAACGTGGACCATTTCTGCACTTTCCCTTGTGGGAAGGGAACAGCCAGCACAGAAGCGAACAGTAACAGAACCTTGGCTATTAAGACGCGCAGGGGTGCTGGAGCGATGGTGCAGTACTGGCTGCCCTTGCAGAAGGTCCTAGCACCTAATGGCAGAGCTCACAACCCTATAACTGCAGTTGCAGGTGGCTTGATTCTCCTTTCTGACCTTTTATGGCACTGCAAACGTGTGGTACACAAGCATTCATTTTATTTTTCAAATAACATCTTTAGAGAAATTCAGGGGCTAGGGAGCTGGTTCAGGAACAAAGAGCTTGCAGCACAAGCATGAGGCCGAGTTCAGCTACCTCACCCACATGCAAAGGGATGACAACACATGTCTATCACCTCAGTGTCGGAGGGGTTATTCTAGGCAGATTCTAGAGACCTGCTGGCTAGTCTGTGTAGCCAAGATGGCAAGCCTCAGGTTCAGTAAAGAGACTATCTCAAAAACAAAGTGGAGGGCAGTAGAGGAACAGATATTCACACATATACACTCAGACCACACACACAAAAATGAATCTATCAGCCTACTTGTAATGTGGGATATCTTTTACCTATAAGGATTGGTAACCATAGGCACTGATCATTTAGGAAATACTTTCAGTGTTATTCATATTTTCCAAAAGTGGTTCATTTTAGGCCATATCAAAGTATTTTACAGTGTACCCACTGATTGCTCAGGAAGTTGTCAAGTGCACAGTTGTGGTACTTGTTAGAGCAGGGTCTCATGCTCTGTGTGTTCAGATGCTGACTTTTGTGCCCTGTGATCCAGTTACAGTAAGGATGCAGGCATTGTCACGAATGTTGAAGAATCTCCTGGATCAACTTGGTGGAAAACATGCTCCCCAAGGATCTCTGACTGCTTAATAAAAGGTTGAACAGCCAATGACTGGGCAGAGGACACACAGGGGTGCTGGGGTTCCCATCCTAGCCCTGGGTCCAAGGGAGAATTGCCAGGGGAAAGAGTTGGCCTCTAGGCAGTGGAGGGTCCAGGAAGAGAGGAAGAACCATGAGGAGAAAAGGTGTGGAGAGACCATATAAAGTCTCTATGAAGGTTCCACATGAGGACACACTTGCAGCAGAGCAAGGCAGGCTAGACTCAAACTGCAGTAGCACAGGGACTGTGGCTGGGATGTAGGTCAGAACCTCAGAACCTGCCCAGTTTAGGCTTACAGCTTGCTAATAAAAATACCTGGTCTCTGTGTCTTTTGTTTTGGAGCCATATGGGCTAAAGTGGGCATAGAGGCACCCCCCCCCCACTTTACCTGCAGATACCTGCGAGCAAAAACGGGCATAGAAATCTCCGCCCAAAGATACTCACATAGGTAAAGGTCCACGTTTCCTAAATCCTTAATTTCCTCTTAACAAATGCAACCCTCCATACTGGGAAGCTATCGTTCAGTTTCCCTGGTAGATTCACTGTCTGTGTCATTTACAAGCCTGACAAACCACAATTTTTCTATCAGTTGCTCCATCAAGTGAAAATGATGTTCTGTGAAAAAGCAGTCAGGTCAGCCCACACAACTCAATCACACACATTTCTAGAAACTTCTGAAATTCTTGATGCAGATTTTTCACTTCATCACATACAATAATTGAGGAATGGGATATAGCAGTGAAGCTCATCAAAGACCTTTAAGAAACTGAAACTATTTTCCTCGAATGCCCAGTATTTAGTAAAGTCAGAACAACAGTTTGACTTCACGGACTTTCCAAAAGGGACTCAGGGAAACCCTAAGGTTCTGTTTGATTAATGAGCAGGAAATTGTCTTGTGCACAGACCATGTTGCAAGGCAGAAGGATGTGGAAACAGCATAGGTGAATGGTTCTATGGTAAGAAGGCCCATGTCAGGATGGCTCCCTTTGCAGAGATAATCGGGCTTGTATCTTTCTTAAGTCTTTATTTCTCCTGCTAAGGCATGCATTAGTTTGATAACATCTGAACAAGGAGCTAGATATACCAGAAGATAAGCCATTTGTTTCTTTTTCTCCTCTGCCCATGGCAATGGTCAGAGCTGAGTGCAGTACTTATGAAAACACTAGAAATAGAGACAAGACACAGGAGGAAAAATACCCAAGAAAGGGAAGATTTCCTCATTCTATGAAAACTTTACAAAAAAAGAATGTTCCTCCAGAAAGTCCTTTCTGTAAAGACCCACTCATCTTACTATAGCCACACACCCAGCCACTGTGTCCCCTGCAGTCCCTGCGAGACAGAGAAAGCAGTCTCCCCCAGGGTCAGGGGAGAAGTGCTAGCAAGCAGAGCCTTCCAAAGAGAAAAACCCTTCCTTCACAGTACTCCTGAGCGAGCTGGAGGAAACATACCTGAAACTGGGGCTCGCACGCCAATGAAGACCTGGATCTCGCAGCATTCTTGAGGTTCCGCTGCTGGGCAATGAAGCGGATCAGGCAGTTTGTTTCTGGGGAGCCCCGCAGGCCAACAGTGGAACGGCGCCTGTTCTTCTGAAGGGAAGATGTTGACTTTCCTATAACAAAACACTCTCATTAATCAGAACGGAACATGGCGATGGTCAGAGCTGGGTCCTGTGTTGGTGATGGGTCACCACGAGAGAGAAAACAAGAGTCCGTACATGTCACAGAGAGCTAAGAAAAGAACTACTGGCAAAGCAGTTCATGGATAAACAGCTGCACCGACCGCCACTTGACTACAGATTCAATTCATGTTTTTAGATCAGCACTTGGCACACAGAAAGCCACAAATACTTAGTTTTCATTTGTGCCCCATATCCCTGAGACAGAGAGGGCAGAGGTAACAGCTTGAAGCTAACAATCTCTCCTTGCTTATAGCAACAACCACACACAGTTGAAACTCCAGTACACTGTGGTTTCACTCACTGTAGCCATCCAAACTCTGAAAATATCACATGGGAACAGTTTAAAACAATTTACAAATTTAAAGCAAGCAGCATGCAACCACTGTCTAACAACAGCTAGCCCAGACATAAAGCATCCTTCCAAATGTAGTCCTTATCCTGGGCATGCGCTATACCTAAGGTCACTCCCTGGCTATCTGGACTGTGACACAGTCACTGTTTGTGGCAGTAACTGTGTTCATGCAAACATTATTTTACTTTGACTAACCCGGGTCTCAAGAGCAGTGATGCTACCAGTTCAGCTAAGCTAAGAAGTACTTCCTGTAAGGGCCCACAAGGTCTCTAAGAGAGAGACTAGTTTGGGACAGTTAAGCCTGATTCTCTAGCTTGAGGGCCTCTTGGATAGGGTGTTTCTGAGAGCCAGTCCACAGATGAGTAGGCCACATTTCTTACTGTGGCTAATTTATAGCTCTATAGTTTCACTTCTAAAAACTTCCTGAGCCCTTGGAACAGAGCCCCCTTTGAGTTAGGGCTGGTGAGACACATCTATACCCTGCTCTCAGGTTTTCAAAATTCTTTTACACTGGGATAAGCTACTTTACCTTCAGCACACCATCCTGAATTTTGCTCACACACCTAAGCACACAAAAAATGGACCCAATTTTTTATGTGACAATTCTGAGCAATACAGAATGAGTGTCACTTTGGCTTCGTCTAAATTCATGCCATATACAGTACGGTGTGCTTGGCTCTCCTAGTCTCATTGTCCTCCTTTATAACTGCTCTTCTGAGCCGGGCGGTGGTGGCGCACGACTGTAATCCCAGCATTCTGGGAGGCAGAGACAGACGGATTTCTGAGTTCGAGGCCAGCCTGGTCTACAGAGTGAGTTCCAGGATAGCCAGGGCTATACAGAGAAACCCTGTCTCGAAAAATCCAAATCCAAAAAACAAAAAAATAACTGCTCTTCTGTAACCCAAAGAACTCTATCCCTATATATTTACTTCTCCATTGGGAATTTTATTCCTGAGGCTGAAAAACAAAATCATCATCTGGGTCAATTTTCTAATTGGGATTTTTGAATGAGGCACACAGCCTTGTCATTTCTTCCTGTTCTTAACTACCTTGCAACTTCCTCTGATTTTCATATACACTGTTTTCTAGGGTGGTCACAGTACAACTGATTTAGAAACACTACTATATTTGCTGAGCTGTGCTGAACACACAAGTCTCCACAAACAAGCAAGTCTGCAGGGTCAATATAAATACACACAGAAAGAGAGACAGGCAGTATAGACATGTATAACTGGGGCCCACTACAGTTATTGTTAAATTTGAAAAACTATGCAATACAAGAATTTCTCTTACCGGAAGAGGTCTTAACAAAGCTTTCAGGTGTAATTCCCAACTGCTCTACGGTTACTGTGGAGAAGTCCAAAGGTGACTTAAAGGTATCCGGGGTGCAAAGATTAGGAGTCACATCTGCTACATGCTTCTGAGGGGTCACAAATGGCCCGGTTTCATTTTCTGAAAACGGACAACATGTTGGAGGGTTAAGCAATACATCAAAACACTCAAACCTTCCATCTACCGAGGGCAACAGGTCACCACATACCAGACTCATTAAGGACACACTCCACGGATTCAGAGAGAGGCCTGTCGTGTGAACTCGTAGCCATCTGGAAGATGAGGAAGTTAAAGAACAAAATGTGAAATATAATCTCACTACAAGCCAAAAAGAATGAACTCTAACGCAATCAATACCAGGGGAACACACGCTGGGGCGTTCTGATTAAAGAAACTGGGCGGGAGACACTACTGACTTAACAAAGGGGACCGAACTGGTTTGTCAGGGCTTTGCATCCTGGACCCCGGCCGGATAGCAGGCCTACCTCTCCCGACCGGGTCCCGAGCGTTCCTCAGACGACTACGACAAACGTCGCGGGGGCTCCGTTTCAGAGAGCACCAGAGGCCGGGGAAAGGGAGCCGGGCTGGCCTCCTGCTGGCCGCTGCACACCTGGACACGCCACGTCCAGGCCAAGCGATCAGCTTCACTTGCCCGCCAGCAAATTCAAACCGCGGCCACGCCCCCGCGGAGGGATCACGGGCCACCGCCCACGTGTGGCGCGCCTCCCGCTCCCTCCAGGACTCACCCTCGTGCTTTCGGACGGAGCACGTATATCGGAGACCTCCGTGTATCTCCGGAGAATCACAACCAGCCCTGAATGACCCTGGCGAGACACATCTGCGGCAAAAAAGTGTTCTGGGGACTACCCGTGAGTAGCGCGGAGCAACACTTCAGTTACCATCAAGTCCCGCCTCTAACCTTGGATTGGCTTCTGGAAACTTCGAAAATGAATCACTAGACCAATCGCGACAGAACCGCCGGATGGAGTTTACCCTATTAGCCAATCCTGACACCAACCGTTACCTCGGTGGGTGGGTGTAGTAGGAGGGGCTAAAGCCCAGCGAGGAGCTGACTGGTCTATAGGACTTCGGCGTCCGGCCTCTTCCTAAGACCCAGTCTCTTTATGCAAATGAGCACGACTTCACTCCTTCGTGCGCCTGCTCAGTACCGTTTAGAGCGGCCCTTTGCCCAGTAGCTTCTGCTCTGATTCGCTGACACTCCTTTCCGTCAACCAGCCCTCAGCCTCTCTTTCCTTCCACCGCCTTCTAGTGTTACTCTGAGCCCACCCCTCAGCCTAATTCTGATTGGCTAAATGCTGGCCAGTGCCTCGCGTTGATTGGCACAACTCAGCGTCGGTCTGGGCACGGTTGGGGGGAAGGGCCGCTAGCAGGCTGAGGAGCCTAGGGGCGGGGTGGGAAGGAGGATCGGCCAACCCCGGGGTGTGGGACTGAGGGTGCGTGCGTGAGGAGTGTGGGGCCGACCAGGAAGGTGGCGAAGGGCGGAGAGTCCGGGTGGGAGGCGGGAGGGGTCTCGCGGGCGCGGAGCGCGGCGGGTGGCGGGCCGGGAGCGAGGGTGGCGGCTCCCTCAGGACCCGGCGCGGGCGGCGCGATGCGGCGGGTCACGCTGTTCTTGAACGGCAGCCCGAGGAACGGCAAGGTAAGCGGCAGAGGGGGCGCGACCCGGGGACCCCCGCAGCCTCCGACAGCCCGGGGCAGCTCGGCCACCGGAGCTCCGAGGCGCCGCTGTCACCTGAGCAGCTGGCCGAGGTCCCCTCCCACCTTCCCGCTGCGCCTTCCTGTCCTTATCGGTGCTGAGTAATGCTCAGCCCTGGGAGGAGGCAGTGATCGCGGAGGCGGGTGACCCTGGCCAGGTCGGAGAAGGAAACTCCTGGGGACAGTCGAGTGACACCCTCAGGATGAGGACCTAGTCTGGACCGCTTTCCTTCTCTCGCAAGGTGCCCCGGGCCCCTTGCCCCGCCACTGTGCAAACTTTTATAAACGTTTTATTGTGTTGCCTTGTTTTGATTCCTTAGAGGACAGTGACAGCAGACCTTCGGAATGACTTGATTTGACAGTAACCTCAGCTGCGTTTAGGCCTCTGTGGAGGGCGTGGTGCTAAATATTTTTCCGATGTTGCAGCTGCTTCTTGCCCCACCCTTGAAAGTTATTCTTTGGAAAATGTTGGCTGTTTCTGGCGGACTAGTAATGTGTGGTTAAATGACTACACCACACATAACTAAGACTGTTTAAAGTCTAAAAAGTAATGAGCCCTTTTAAAGTTTCAGTTCTAGGTACATTGGCTCCACTCTATAATTGACCAGAATACGCTGATTTCCCCCACGTATACATAGCAAGGGCATTAAAGTGGCAGCGAGGTGGGGTAGGGGGTGGATGGTGGTTTTTCAACCATTCTTCAGTTTTGAATAAACAGATTCTGGAAATCTGATCCACAGTGGGGTTTGTGCTTTGCAGTTTTATTTTCTTAAAGATTTGATATTCACACTAAAGTAGTATTCACATAAGTTCAGCCAGTGTTTCAGAAATACATGCTGAAAAAGCTGTCAGTTCTGATCATCAACTATTCCTTAGCCGTTCTGTAGTTGGCTAGTAGTCTGTGCCGTTTTTTATTGAGAGATTTAGTGTATACAGTGGTAACAGTTGTATTGATAAGCACCTTTCACCAGTGTCAACTCTCTTGTGACCCCATGAAGTCAAACTGATCAGAGTTCCTCATAAGTCCTCAGCTGCTCTAAATCTCTTCTGAATTCACTGAATTTTATTGTCCAAAAATTGAGTGAGTTGCTCTTGATGTACTACTTAAATTTTTTAAAACTACTAAATAGTTAAAACTTTGGTTTTGACTGTGAGTTTCCAGGTTAATTTTACTTGGAAGTAAAAATGTTGAGACTTGGAAGATTGGGGAAAGCGAGAATGGGTGCATATGCTTTACAATGATCATAAAACTGAACCGAAGAATATTAACATTTAGTATTTAAAAGAAACTATGCCCCAGTCCTAAGCCAGAGACCATGTTCCAAAACTGTTTCCTCTCCTTTCAGCTGGTGGGAAAAATACTAAAATGACTCTTATTTGAAAAGATGACAATATATACTGCCTGCATTAATGTATATGGACATGTAGTGTATACATAGTCACTATATTTTATCAGGATTGTCGTAAACATGATATGCATGCTCATTAAAATATTCCCAAGTGAAGTGCTACTGTGAAATAGTTTGGCTTCCTGTCTATAAAGTAGAATACATCATTTAATCTCTTTACTTACCTGATGTCTATTTTTAATCCCCTAGTCATGAGAATAAGTTCTTGAGTGCATCTCCCTCTTACAGCCTGCTTTGTGGCTATTGGGTGATGGACTGTGATGTAGAAAGGCACAGGTTTCATCACCATGCATCAAGATATCAACATGCATTTTTGATTTGTGTAACTGATTAGTGCTTTTAATGTTGATGAAAGAGCTGATATTGTCTAAGAGAAATGAAATACCATGGAAGGTGTAAGGTGACCCTTGGGGCTTTAGGGAGGGATGTATGTTATTTATATTTTTATTTAAAAACAAAATAATTAAAAAAAAACACCTTGGTTTTTCTAATCTGTAAAAGCATGGGAGCCTCTAGTTACTGAACTTGTCAGGCTAGTCTTGTTTTCTTCCAGAACACAGGTCTCCATATGTAAATAGGTTGATAGCCAACAGCTTATTTACCAGTTGGTTCTCTTTGACATATGATGTATAGAAGCCTACAAGTACATTATAGAGATTTACATCACACAGTCCTAATTGAATTAGCCATCAACTAAGTGCTGAGTGATTTTAAAACCTCAAAGAAACTGCAGATTGAAGCCAGTATTAATTATGCAAAGCACAGTAAACATTGAGAAAGTAGCAAAGCTGGCTGCTTTTCCTAGCATCAGCTGTAAAGTTAAAAAAAATAAAAGGATCTCAGAAGCCAGTGAACGGCATGTTTTAAGAAAATTCTTTGCTTAATAACTGCTATAGTCAACTTCTTCAGGGCATATTGTTCTTTGAAATATTAGCCAGTGGTATGATGAGGTCATCCTCATCATGACATGACCAAGACATGAAAAGTTTCCTGTACATAGCAGGCAAAGGCCTTGGATTTTTTTTTTCCTTTGCCTTAGTTTTAAAAAAAACTTTTGGGATTCTAGAGATGGCTCAGGGGTAGATAGTACTGCACAAGCAGCAAGTGTGAGGAACAGAGTTGGGATCCTAAAATGCAAATATTGGGCAGATGCGGCAGTCCACCAGTAATTCCAGGCCCTGAAAGCAAAGATGAGGTATCCCAGGAAGAAGCTGGCTCTTTATGGTAGCTGTGTTGGCAAACTCGGGGGTTAGTGGGGAAACCCTGCATCAATGACTAAGGTACAGAACAATGGAAGAAGACTCTTCAAATCAACCTTGGGCCTCAACATGCATGGCACACAAGTTCATGCACACCTGAACACACACATGTGCCTATACACATTTAAACACACATCCATGAAAAAGATTTAAAATCCTTCATTGTTTAAAGGAGATCTTATATTTAGAAGAATCTCACTAAATTTAATGATAAATATTTAAAAGATTCTTGCTCGTCAGTTTATATGTAGTCTGAGTAAATAAAAGTCCTCATATCATTTAGGAAAACGTTTTTGATGGTGGTACACAGTTTACAGTTACATAAAAAAACTGATTGACTACAAGCCCAGAAACATTCTACTGATGGGCTTTGAAGATTATGCTCCTGAAACATTTGATGTGTTTGAATTATGGGGGAGGAGGGAGCTGATATTGGCTCCAGAAGGTCAGCTATTCCTACACCTTTCATCTTTTCTCTATATGCCTCCCAGTTTCCTTTGATCTCTTTAATAGTCCCTGTAAAGGTTAGTATTAAGAATATATAATAAAGATGTAATAAAACATCTAACCATCTAAGTGTGGTTCTAAGCAACCCTGTATTGGTGCCATCAATAATGAGGTGGGCAAATCATAGGCTTTTTGTATACAGTATTCATCAAGCTACCACTTAGCAAGTACTGTTTGAGTATGACCCTCCATGCCACATGCAGACACAGTAGGCCAGGAAACACCTGTATTCTGGACTGGTGTTTGCATTCTTAGTCCAGGAAGCCACTTTTCTTCTAACTTGGTATTAGGTCAGAAATATGTTGTTGGTATCATATACTCAGACTTGAACTCATTGCATTATTAGAGGTGAAAATCTGACTCATGGAATCTAACCCTCAGTAAGAGCTTTGTATTCTTTCAGTTTGTTTGTTCTTTTATATATTTGATGTATGTAGAAGATTGCAATATAAAATATTGATGGCACATTAAAACAAAAGGAAAATACTAAAAGCCTTTTTCATTTAATATTTCTATCACTGTGATAACGTCTGCATTTCAATGCTTTAGTGAAAGCCATGTATTAAAACATTACCACAGTGTATCCATATCAACAGACTTGTGTCCTATACAATACTACTTTAGTATAAAGAATAAGAACTTCTTAAAGTGCTTTATGCACAGAACCTCTGGTAAATGGAAATTGAAAATCAATGGTGTCCTCCAACCCCCATAGGTCTGAGTGAGGCTAGGCTATATAATTCTAGCACAGTTCTGGTAATTTTTGCCATTGCAGGCTTTGGGCTGTAATTTGAGAACCCCTCCACTCCCGTACCCATCCCCTGCTCCCTCTCCAGAAAGATGGCTCAGCAGTTAAGAATACTTCCAGCCTGTCAAGGACTGAAGTTTAAATATCAGCACCTATGTCAGGTGGCTCACATAAGTTGAACTCTAGGACTTCAAATGTTCCTGGTTTTCACAGACTTCTACACTCACACCCCTTCTCCACTCAGATATATAACTTTAAAAAGTAATCCCCTGCATTTGCTTAGTGCTGCTTATATGCATGTGGGTATGGGACTGTCTACCTGAGTATGGACAGCCTACCACCAACCATGTCTTAAAAGGAAAACGATTCCTCCTCCTCTAGCAACCTCAGCTGTCAATAACTGCTTCACCTAGGTCTTACCCTTGGGGTCCTCTCCCTCATTCATGTTGAAATTTTGACTGGCTTGATGTGGTACACAGGTCTTTTGCAGGAACTATAGCTCTTGTGAACTGGCCTGTTCAACAGTTGTGTCTAGAAGTCAGCATTTCTCAGTATTCCTCATCTGCCAGCTCTTCCTTTCTTTCTGACTCTTCCTAGAGGCTTCCTGAGACTTGGATTGGGGAAGTTAATATACATGATTCATCCACAACTGAGTGCACATGCTCACTTAGACTCTGCACTTTTTGATTAGTTTTGAGTCTGACCATTAACTGTTACCTACTGCAGAAAGAAACTTCCCTCACTGAAGTTAAGCAATGTTAATATATGAGTATAAACATACTGTTTAAAAGGCAGTCTGACAGCATGACAATTTAACATCACAGCAGTAGATTTCTCTCTAAGGCCTGTGAGCTTTTGACTGGGTTTATAGTACCAGGCATGAAATCCGCCCTCTGGAGCAGGCCTCACAGGCAATCAGAAAATGGTTGGTTATCCCTCTGACTGTCACACTATTATATCAGTGGCACATTCTACCAGGCAAGTCTGTATTGTAGGCTCCAGCACTGAATTAGGGTGGCTGATGTCTTTTTTTTTTTTTCTATAGCATCCTGTATAGCATCTTTTAGCACTTGATAAGCTAGTGAGTAGGGAGAGTGTTTCTCTCTCAATCAAGGTTGATTTCTCTTATGTTTTATAACTACAGTGAGTGATATTGTTAGCGGTAGGTTCTTACTATCTAGGTATAGTTATGGTGGATAACCAAGAATTATGGCAATAGCCTATGGTTGTTTAAGTTACTCTGGAGCCTCCTTGAGCCCAGATAGGTAGGAATACTTTACCTGACACTGAGATCTATATACAGTGACCCATGCTTTCTGGAACAGCATTGTCCACCCATCAGGTTACTCCTATATATGTGTGTATATACATACATATATGGGATTTTTTTAATTTACCTTATAAAGTAATAGATTTCTATAAGGCCTTTTTATACTCTTTAGTTTGGGTTAACACACTCCTCCTACTCCTTTCTGTACCCTATCAACCTTCCCCATTCTATTAACTCCATTCTTTCATGTTGCCTGTGTACGATCCACTCTGATTAAACTTTTGACTTGGGTGGCAAGATCATAACTTTCTATACAGCTATTTCATAAACTTTTGATTTCAGTAAGTCTTCCCACAGCTCCTTAATTCTCCACTTCCCACCAAGTGTGTCCAGCTTTATAAGATAATTACAGATATTTTTTTAAAAGTCATTGTTGGTGTATATATTCCCACCATTAGTGCATAAATCTTCCTGTTGATAATATGCTTCCCAACATTTAATATGTCAGAATTTTCTTTTTCTTTCAAGACAGTTTCTCTGTGTGGCCCTGATTGTCCTGGAACTTGGTCTATAAACCAGGCTGGCCTAGAACTCAGAGATCTGCTTGCGTCTGCTTCCCAAGTGCTGGGTTAAAGGCGGGTACTACCATTGCCTAGCTAGAGTTTTCAGTCTTTAATATTGTCCTTTTTGACCTCAGGAGTGTTAGACAATTTTTAGGAATAAAATCATTGAACTTTATTAGAATTGTAGATAAATTGAGCTTTTCATTTTAGGTAAGAATTGTTATTGGTGCTTTGGTTAGCTAAATCAGCGTACATAATTTAGCCATTTTGTATTAATAGTGTGTTATGTAAAATGATGTGAGAATGTTAGACATGACTTTAAATTGATAGACAATTGTTAATAATAACTCTCCAAGTAAAAAGCATATTGGCCCAGTGTAAGGGAAAATTTCAGGTTTATAGAACTCTTCATTCTTCTTCTAATTCTATTTTCTCTTCTAATTCTATTTTCTCTATTGATGATCTTTTCGTTGTCAATATTGTTAATTAGTAAGTTATCAACTATAAATTTTATTTTTAAAACTAATATCAAGAACATGGGGACTTTAAAATAAATTAAGAATTTTCCCTGTCCCCGTGTAAGTAATACAGGCTTTTCATAATAACTTTGGAAAATAAAGTTTAAAAATTATCAATAGTCAATCATAGTTCCATTATCCAAGCATACTCACTTTTAACCCTTTTATAATAGCACTTTCAAATTGCAATTATACCATATATTTCATCCTCCAATGTAAATTCCTGTGAAAAACTTATATGTAATTGATGTGACCTAGTTCAAAACTCTGAAAGCAATGACATTTCACTCAAAGACTTGGGGCCTACCGTGAAGCAAGTAATGTAACATTTAGCCTAGGAGAGTCTTCAATTTCAAAGCTTAGGATGACACTTATTTTATTTTTGAATCTATGCGGTTACTGTGTAGTCTAGCCTGGCCTTAGACTCTGTTCTCCAGCCTTTGCAGTAGCAGAGGCCATCACCCTCTTACATGGTTGTTTTGTTTTGTTTATAGTTCTGCTCATTAGCTGTATCAAGACTAGTTGGTTGGTATTCATAGAATAAATGGCAACTTTTGACAAATTTTTTGAAACTTTTTAAGGTTTAGGTAGAAAAGTGTTTAAATTGATTTGATACTAAAATAAAAGTTGGATTCAATTTATACCTTGATTCCTTAGTTTTCTAGCCAACATAAAAGGTACCTATCAAGTTTTGACCATCTTGTATACAGGCTTTGCCAGTCACTGTGCAGCGGTTTGTTTCTCTGTCATATGTTCAGTTGACTCCATGGCAAGTTTTAAACAGGGACCCTGTTATTATCTTGATGACCTCTCTATTGCCATGATTAGACACTGTGACCAAGGTGACTTAGAAAAGAACGTATTGATTTGGAGCTTACAGTTTCAGAGGCTTAGAGTTTATGACCATATGGCAGAGAGCATAGCAGGAGGGCAACAGGCATGGTGCTAAAGCAAAAGCCAGGGAATGGCTTGGGCTTTTGAAATCTCAAAGGCCACCCACCTCCAGTGACTCACCTCCTCCAACAAGGCCACACCTCCAAATCCTTCCCAGTTTCACCCACTGAGAACTAAGCATTGACACACATGAGCCTCTAGGGACCTCTCTTCTGAACCTGCCTCAGAGGGCAGTAACACTCCCTTCTTGAGTTGGTATAGGCTGGTGTGGTTCCTCAGTAAGTAGGTGCTCCAGTCTTGTTTGCTTTACCCTGTTGCTTACAAGAGCACCGTCCAGTAGAAGTGTGGAGGTAGAAAATTCACATGTGTGCTGCTGGATGCCTCATGCTAAAATCTGGATTTCATAAAAATAATAGTTTCTGAAAAATTAATGAGGTGGCAAGTAACTATTGCTACTCTAAAAAAAATGAGCCATTCCTATAAAGAAATAACACAAGAACAACATTATAAGGACTTCAGGCTTAGGCACTTCACTAAGCGGTAGGCATCAACTCATTTCCTCATAAAACTGAAGCAGTTAACACTTTTTTTTTCCATTACTAGTTAAAGTTACAAACCATAGAGTTTGTCACAAGTTGACTGAAAGAAAATACTAATCTAAATTTAAGTTCAGATCTATCTTCAGAATTAGTGTTGAACATTAAGATTCTATATTTTGGTCGGCTGCAATTTCTTCCTTATTTTTGTTAAAAATAGATTCTCCTCTCATAATACATCCCAACCACAGCTTCCCCTTCTTCTACACCTCTCAGCTGTCCCCCACCTTTCCCTTCCTCCAGATCTACTACCCCTCTGTTTCCCTTCAGAAAAGAGCAGGCCTCCAAGAGACAACAACAGAACAAGATATATAATAAGACAAGGCAAAAACCCTCATACGGAGGCTGGGCAAGGCAAGCCAATAGGAGGAAGAGTCCCAAGAGTGTGCACAAGAGTTAAAGCTATACTTGCTCCCACAGTTAGGAGTCCCACAAAACCACCAAGCTGACAGCCATCAACATATGCAGAGGACCTGATGCAGGCTCATGCAGGCTCCATACTTGCTGCTTCAGTCTATGTGAGCCATTAGTCGATTCCGGGTGCCATGTTCTGGTGTCCTCCCTTCCCTCTGACCCCTACACTCTTTCCGCCTCTCTTCCTGCAGGCTCTTCTTTTCTAGTTTTGAGTTTGTTACAATAGGAGGAGGCACAGAGTAATTGTCTATCAGGCAGTGCTTTGAATCTGTAATGTCAGTGATTCATTGTATATGTTCTTCAAATTAATCTGGTCTGTTCACAGGTGGTTGCTGTATATGGAACTTTGTCTGACTTGCTCTCAGTAGCTAGCAGTAAACTCGGCATAAAAGCCACCAGTGTATATAATGGGAAAGGCGGACTGATTGATGATATTGCTTTGATCAGGTAACCTTCACTTTTTAAAGCTGTCAGTGCTGTACCCTTGCTTCTTGGTATCGTGCTGTTATTTATGCTGTATTTTCACTACTGTTTTAAAAGCTGGGTTTTTGCAAGTGATTGTCTGAAAGTCACTTGAATTTAATGTCTGTAGATCAGATAGAGAATCCTTACTATATTATAGTACATCGATAGTCTACATTGGTCATATATGGCACTGAGAATTTCTTCTCTATAGTAATTTAAAAATCAAAAACTTCTTACGTGCCCTTGCTTATTGTTAAATTCATTTTTTTAAAAAAAATTATGAATATCACAAGGAACTGGTGCTAAATACTACAAAATTGTAACTAGAGATAACACCAGGGGTCTACCACAATATTACTTTTTTAAGCTGCTTTTTTCAGTGTCCCAGGTAGATTATCACTTAAAGCAGGTGTTAAGTTCACTCCTCCAAGGATCAGACAGTTGTAGGGCAGGGAAGTAGCCGAGCAGGAAGGTGATGAAGGAAGGAGGCATTCTCAGGAGAGACCACACCAGCAGTGTGTGGTCTCCAGCTGTGCTTAAGTTGTCCATCTGATTGGCAGAGCATACATTTTTAATTTGATTGTCTAAAGACTGTGATGCCTTAAATGATAGTGTATATGATGATTAATCTACACTCAAATCCAAGGAGTGACTCTCCAGTCTAGTAGACTTCCTTTATAAGTTCTAGTCCTTTTCAGCAGGAAGACCAAGCATCTGAGACGTGAGGGGTCTTACCTAGGGCATAGACGTTAGCAGTTTGATCTTTGTCTATGAGAACAAACTTTCATTCTAATCTAGAAACATTAGCCAACCGAGCAAGTAGAACATATAAACTGAAATGTAAATCTAAATAAATTAGAATATTTTAGGTTTTTTTTCAGTTTCTATGGATAATTGACCTACATCACTGAATATTATATAACAATCTAATTTTTAACCATAAATTCTATTCCCAAGAAAAACTCAATGTATACTATGTTGATCCACAAAATAACTCATGTACGTCTGATACAGATGACTGTGGAAAGTGTGTGAGGCTTTCACTATGCTTTCTGGCTCACAGCAGTGTCTCTGACCACTGAATTACACTAATGGAGCAAGGGTGGTCAGGGAGTGGGGCAGACTGGTAATCCAAGAGGATGGGGGAGCTGAGATATTTAAGTGTGGTCATGGTGGATGGGTGGTGACTAGGTGTTTAGAATAGAGTTGTTCAGGGGTTGGAGAGATGGCTCAGCGGTTTAGAGCATTGACTGCTCCTCTGAAGGTCCTGAGTTCAAATCCTAGCAACCACATGGTGGCTCACAACCATTCGTAATAAGATCTGACTCCCTCTTCTGGAGTGTCTGAAGACAGCTGCAGTGTACTTACATATAATAAATAAATAAATAAATAAATAAATAAATAAATAAATAAATAAATCTTTAAACAAAAATTAACTTTAAAAAAAACAGAGTTGCTCAGAGTTTTATTTTTTTCAGGATTTAATATGACAGTTTGTTTTAATTTCTGAAGTGCCTGGCTGCTAATTATTTGAGAAAGCATGCCAATAATTTATTTAGAGGTAAAGAGTTAATTTAAAGACAAAAGTTGTCTGTGGCTTCAGTCATGTCTTTTGAACAAAAAATAATACATTCTTCAGTTAATGTAAGGCCAAATTCATAAAATTTGATAGTGAATTTTTGTTTAGTTCCATTTAAAAAATACTTTGATATCCAGGATCAATTGTTTTTGATTTTATATCTAGTTAGGGTTAAAGAACCCTGGAGACTGTTTCCTTGTAGGAAGGTTGGTAGCAAGGCTTACCATCTGTAGTTCCGAGAATAGTTCAGATAAGTCATCAGTTAATGAACATGCTTTCTAGCTTTTGATTGTGGCTTTTTAAAATTTGGTTTTCCCAGGGATGATGATGTGTTGTTTGTGTGTGAAGGAGAGCCATTTATTGGTAAGTAACTTTGTTAAATACTTATTTTATTTGCCACAGTAATAAACATGAAATGGTAAATACTTTACAAGTATAATAAGGTATTCATATTATCCTGTTTTTATCACATACATGGAACATTCTTGTTAGGACTTGATGTCATGTTCAAGATAGTCTGGCTATGATGGTTATAAGACCTTTTGATGACTAAGGTTGACTAAGATATATATACATATATATATATATGTATATATATATATACACACACACACATATATAATTTACATGTTATGCTATATATCATAAAGTATATCATATAAGATGAGATGTTTATGTTCTGTAATATGATATAAAGTATCTCATGGATTCATGCTAGATCTTTCAGGGTACATTCAGGATTATAAGGTTTTTGCTGACTTTCTTGTGTTTTGACATTTCTCCTTTCTTCCATATTTGTAACCCTGATTTCCAAGAATCAGAGAGTGATGGGATTATGTCACTTTATTGTTCATCCACACTATCCTACTCAAAAACCACATTAAACTTCAGAGGAATAATCAATATTTCAATACTAGTAGGGTCTGCCAACAGCTTAGCATTTTTTGTATAGCCTCCTGCCTTCATCTTTGTGTTACAATGGTTGTGTTTCCACATTGTCAGAGGTACATCCATTGTGTACTGTCTGTCCATCCTTAAGCTCCGTTGATGTCATTCCCCAAGTGCACTAATGCTTGCCAAGTGCACTAATGCTCACCTTCAGTGCTTATGTCGTTCTTTCTAGGTAGTGTCTGAAGCTTACTCTGTTAGATTCTTCCCAGTGTCTTTGTAACAAGTTTTCTCTGGCATCTTGCAAGCTGTATAGTTTGTGGCTCTGTACTTGAAAGTCAGATGTAGCATCACATCAAGGTTTATCAAATTATAAACTTTAAATATGTACATTTATGTCAGTTTTACAAAGAAGCACTTGAAAAATTGTTGGTCTACACTGTCCTTTTTTAGGGGTATTATAAGTAAGTTATTTCATTTTCTTGTGATATAAAGGATGGCATCAAGAAATCTGGTCTTAAGTGACTGTTCTTGATCACCCAAAGGACTTTCCTTCCCTTAGTCTAGCTGTTTTGTGGACTCTTTTCTTGGGTTGTATTATGGTGATTGTCTTGGAACTTTGATAGATTCTTATGAGGTTTTGCTTTGGGAAATCCACTATCTTTCCAGAATCTTCAATCTTAATATTTCTATTATTTTTTACATGTCATCTCTAGATCCTCAGACAGATACTAGACCACCTGGAGGATTGCTAGCATCCCACACAGACTGGCTGACATTAAATGTAGGAGGTCGATACTTTACAACAACAAGGTAGGTAGTGGTGTGTCTGTGTCTGTGTCTGTGTCTGTATCTGTGTCTGTCTGTGTCTGTGTGTCTTAAAGGACAAACCAGAATAAACAGGGCAGTGTACTGGTTCCTTCAGTCTTTTAAATTTCCTTACAAGATTTTCAAATGCTTCCTAAAAAATAAAATGTGAATTGAGACCATTTTCAGAAAGTTTTTAAGGAATAATTTTAAATGAAGTTAACCTTTCATTCCAGAGAAAGCATAAATAAAGCATCAATTCAGCTTGACAATTTGCTTTTTAGATATAATAGTAAACAGATTGGACATAGAAATTAGCAATATTTCTAGAAACAACAACTTAAAGATCAGATAATATAAGATCAAGAAAATTGTAATAAAGTGCCTTGCTATATTTAAATGAAAAGATAATAATGCAGCATGAAATCAAAGGAAATGCCAGATAAGAAGAGATTTTGGCAACTTACTGCACATTTTTTTTCCCAGCATTACCCCTCCCAGGTTGTAGCATGCATCTCTTTGAGAGAACAGCTGAACTCAAGTATACTCTTGACTTAAATATGTTTGTTTGTAAAGACACATGAAGAAATCAATTTTTTTCCCTGACTTCTTAGGAGCACTTTAGTGAATAAAGAACCCGACAGTATGCTGGCGCACATGTTCAAGGACAAAGGTCAGTGGACATGTTCTCACGTTTTTGTGGTCCATTTTTGTATGAGCTGACTTCCTAACTCGAGTGGGACAAAATCATTTTTTTAGCAGTAAAGACATGATGGCATATTATGTGACATTTTTTTTCTTCTACAAGTTCTGACTTTATTTTTGTTTATGGGGGGATTCTCTTTATTAAAATGGTATCACAGGTGTCTGGGGAAATAAGCAAGATCATAGAGGAGCTTTCTTAATTGACCGAAGTCCTGAGTACTTTGAACCTATTTTGAACTACTTACGTCATGGACAGCTCATTGTAAATGATGGCATTAACTTATTGGGTGAGTATTTCACGGGTATATGAATGCTGCATGTGTGTGGGTGTGGGTGTCAGTACGGAGAGGTGGTCTTTCTGCCTGGGTAGCTTTGCCTATATGTCTCTTTAGCCCATAATTTTTTTTATTTGGATTCTAAGTAGATTTAAATCCAATCACAAGGGACTTTTATAGGTTGGTCTTGTTTCTTTGGATTAAATGGCTGTTTCTTTACTTTAAGTTCTGGACTTATAATTATATTGAGTAGTGAGGTCAAAAGGAAGAAAGAGTTGATTTGGGCTTACAGGTCCACAGGGAGAGTCCATCATGGCAGGAAGGCCTGGCTGCAGGCAGCTGGAGCAGGAGGCTGGGAGATCACAGGAAGTAGAAAGTACACTGGAAATGAGACCAGACCAGACTATAAACTCTCAAAGCTTTCCTCCAGCAAGTCTATATCTTCTAAAGGCTCTATAGTTTCTCAAACAATACCACCGGATGCGGGACAAGCGTTCTAATATTTGAGCCTATGGCACATCTCATAAACACTTTTCATTCAGACCGCCACAAGGCCTGAAGTAGGACCAAACTGAGTAAGGCGGACATGAAATGCTCTGCTTTGACTGAAGTTGCCTAAGACCATTTGTCTATCAGATATTTACATTAGGATTCGTAACATTAGAAAAATTACAATTATAAAGTAGCAGTGAAAAATCCTTTTATGGTTTAGGGTCACCACAACATGAGGAACTGTATTAAAGGGTCACAGCATTAGGGAGGCTGAGAACGATTGCCTTAGCCTATGGTGTGGAGTGGGTGCTTGAGTACCTGCATGGCAGGATCTGAAAAATCACCTTGTTAACTGTGCACCTGTCTTCTCAAAGTAAAGTCTTTCAGATGAATTCAGACCTTCATACCCTTGATCCTGCATTGGGTAAGGTCTGGTCAGTTCCTGAGATGTCCACTATTAAAGTGCTTGCTCTCTCATTAACAAGCTGCCCTGCTAATCCACAGAGTTGTAAACACTCTTTTTTTCTAACCAAAATACTTGTTTTTCCAGTCTTCTTTTTCTGTTTTGTGCTTCTAGTTCTCAGCCAGGCTGAGAGAAGCCTGTGTTGCGACTTTGATGTCATATTAGCTTGATGTTCTCTCTGCCAGGCTAAGTAGTCTATTATCTTGAAGTTCACTCTCACTCAAATTCTTGGGTTACAGACAGAATACAAAAATCCCTTGCCAGAGTATAGTGTGAGTGCCTGATTCCTAGCGCTGGTAGAGTGCTGCTCCACTCTGAAGCCTCTTGAGCCTGGCCTTCACTGTCTGCATCCTGCTGGTCTGGTCTTCTGAGCTTGCAACAATAGTGCTTATTAAATCCACTTACAGAGTTGTAAGCTTTTTTTTATCCTACTTTTCCAAATATCCAACTTCTTCCTAAAAAAGCATAGATGCTTTTTGTAGTTGCCACATCCGTCATTCCACTTCTGTGGTTCTGGGCTTCTGTGTTGGTCATCTTTTCATATCTGTGAGTGAAAAGCTCTCCTAGATTCATTTTATACATCATTTTTACTAAGTATTGTTTCCATCCACACATTTTGTATTGCCTCCAGGTTCCCCCAAGTCATCTAGTACTTTAAAAATAATCTACAGTGAGTTTTTCCGAGACTGAACTGGGGTGGTGGAGCTAGAGCGCATGTCCAGGTGGTGCTGGTGCTGGTAGAAAATAGACCAAATTGCCTTTCAGCTGGCTGTATATCGAGTTTTGTATGTGTAAAGCTTGTCTGGATGTTTTAAAGTTTAATTCTAAACCTGTAATTAGAAAAGCAGCCATACCACATTCCCCAAGAGGTTTGATTTACACAGAAGACTTTGGTGAACTGAGCATGAGGCCCAAGAAAGTCTCCTTATTCTGTGTTTCTTTTGGGGTTGATACTTACACTGCCTCTTGGGAGGGATGCAGAGAAGTAGCCCTGAGATTAGGCAGGGGATTTGTGAGTGAGTGTGTGCCTGAGCCCCGCAGGGAGCACAGGCCAGGTGGCTTGTGAGTGAGTGAGTGAGTGAGTGTGTGCCTGAGCCCCGCAGGGAGCACAGGCCAGGTGGCCTGTGAGTGAGTGAGTGAGTGAGTGAGTGAGTGAGTGCCACTCTTGAGCTTTGCCTCTCAGTTGGATGCTGGGAGTGGAGATCAACTTTCATAGGAAAGATTATTTTCTTTCCTCCCTATTAACTGCTTGGCCTTTCTTAGTAGCTTAGAATCTAAAGAGAGGGATTATGGCTGTTAATTTTGTAATTCCTGAGTCAGTTTAGCCAACCAAGTAACTGAGTCCTCTTTGGAACATAGCGCTTCCTTGTGTTCTTCCTCACTGCAGATGTGTGCTTATTTAGCCAAGCTGAGTCAGGCCTGTAGTAGAGAGAAACCCCCTTTATCATTTAGAAATAAGAAAGTATAAGTGCCTGAATTATACTTTTGAGTTATTTTTGTGAATTTGACTTAAACTGTTACTCATTTTTAATAATTTTGAAGATACTGATAGCAAGCCTAATCAGATTATTCATTCTATTAATAAAGTAGGTGAATTGTTAAGATTAAATGAATTAATTGTTTTTAGTTGGACTCAAAATAATAAAATCACTATGAAATTGAATGTTTTAGGAGTAAACAGTGTTCACATTTTTTGCTCATGACCTACTTAACTGTCAACATAAACTAGAAATGTGCCAAGCTTTTGTTGTAACATTAGTTTTCTATTTTTTTTTTTTGTGGAAAAACTTACTGTTTTTTTCCCCCTCAGAGTCTCACTGTTTAACCTAGACTTGCTATAAAACTCTGAATGTTCCAGACTCTTCCCCAACTGCAGTATTCCAAGTGATGAGATTATATCCAAATATTGCTCAGAAAAAAAAAAAACCATTTTCAAAATATCTGCAGCATTCTGTAGGAGCATTCTAAACCACAGCTACTTGTTGCTATTGACCAAGCCTCAGGAGATGGCTCAGTCACTCAAGTGCTTGTTTTGTAAGGGTCAGGACCAGAGTTTGGGTAACGGAGTGGGTTAAGGACTAATTAAGCTGGGCATGGCGGCCTGAGTCTGTAATCCAGCAAGGGCTGGGGCAGCAGGCAGGGGATCCCTGGAAGCTCACTGCAGGGCTAGCACAGTGTGTTGGGTGAAGCTCGAGGTAAATGAGAGATGCTCTCTCAAAAGGCAGTCAGCACCTGAGGAGTGACACTTGAAGCTTTCCTTCGGTGTTCTCCCACGTGTGCATGTAAGCACACACAGGAATGAATAAGAAATTAAGCCTGCTTGATGAGCCTCAGCACTGTGGTGAGAGTTTAACAGAAAAAAATCCTATAAAATCCAAAATGAATTGTTCTGTGTGAAAGGCATGCTTTCTGTTTTGATAGGTGTGCTAGAAGAAGCCAGGTTTTTTGGTATTGACTCACTGATTGAACACCTAGAAGTGGCCATAAAGGTGAGGTGGCTTTTCTGTTTTGTTTTTATCATGGTCAGTATTACACTTATCCTAAGTATCACCCCAAACACCCCATTGATTGTTTTTTGTTTTTTGAATATTGTTTTCAAGAATTCCCAACCACCAGAGGATCATTCACCAATATCCCGAAAGGAATTTGTTCGATTTCTGCTGGCCACTCCAACCAAGTCTGAGCTGCGCTGCCAGGTAACTGAAGCAGACTGTTCACTGCATGACCTGTGTATCAGCAAACCTAGGGCAGTTCCACAGCCTTCGAGGGCTTTTTGTTTTGTCTTATTTTTCTTTTTTTTATGCAAGATACGATTTAATTATAAGCCATGGCTTTGATTTAATTTTAAAGTGGCTAGTGCAGATGAGGTGGAATAGCCTTTTTTACTGTCTAATTGTGCTTTATGTAGCAGTTCTTGAGTAACAGGGAAATTACAGCAGTTTTTTTAAGTTTATGTTCACATATGTGTGTGGTTGGTCAGTGGCAGAAACTTTTGTGTGTTAGAGCATCACGGGTTTTGAAGACACCACAATATGTATTTTTCCCCCTTAAATAAGATGATTAGATTTTAGAATTAATGAAATAATTGTTATCCAATTGATCAAGGCGATCAGCAGGTATGTGACTAACTATAGGCCCTCTTTAGGCTGTTCTCCTGTCAGTGTAGTGTAGCCATCTCTGTCTTAACATGTAGAGATGGAATCTCTTTTACGAGAACCCATGAAAGCCACGGATGCCATGTCTGCCCAGTTCCGTTTGCTCATGCTGATAATAAACTCCACGGATGGTAAGGCCAATGGCTTCTGATAATCTTGGTGCTTAGTTACAGTGATTAAACTCAATTCAGACAGATGGTTTCAGCATCATGACAGTCTGTGCTTTTTAATTCCAGGGTTTAAACTTCAGTGGTGCTGATCTTTCCCGTTTGGACCTTCGATACATTAACTTCAAAATGGCCAATTTAAGCCGCTGCAACCTCGCACATGCAAATCTCTGCTGTGCTAATCTTGAACGAGCTGATCTTTCTGGATCAGTGCTCGACGTAAGAATCATTCTTTAGTCATAAGGAAAACCAAAATTTAGGCGGTTGAGCATTCTCAAAAAAAGGAATTGTATGTTTCTTACAGAGTTTTTTATTTTAACACAGATAATTGACCGTGTGGCTGACTTTGGAGGGTCTAAAAGTGGAATGGGTTGGTTTTATGACTTTCATATCCTTTGTAAAACGTAGATCTAAAAGGTTAAATCCTGAAGTGAGGTCATGAACTCCCCAAAATAGTAGACTAAATTTGTCAGAACTTTATTATTTTCAGTTGACATGTAAAGCTGAGAAGAGTGTGAAATGTATTAAGCCTCATTTGTGGATTGGACAGGTGTTGACTGGAATGCCTAGAGGAGGGTTCTGAGGTGGATGTGGTAGGCATCATTCTGGAAGTCAGCACCTGATGCTCTTTCTCTCTGCACATATGCGAGACTATGTTATATATATGTATGTTTATGCATGTGTGTATGTATATGTGTATGTAGTTATCAGAATTATTCTGGGATTAAAGATATATATAGGATAGAGCCAACAACAAATTAAGTTTTTTATGCCAGGACTCTAGTCTTTTTATTAATTAATTGTACCATGGAATAGCATTTTGCTTTTGATAGTCATTTATTTCATTATTATAGTTTTGGTTTCATCCATTAGTTCAACCTGTTTATGACAACTTTTCTATCAAATCTAGAAAAAAAAATCAGCCAGTACACTTTGTAGATACTACTGCTCACTCTTTTCTATCTCAGGATGAATGGTTCAGGCAGTTTTAAAATAGGCAAAAGATAGACTAACAGCATAAAGACAAGTTTGAAAGACTCAGCCTTCATTGAAATGTTAGAAGATTGCTTGGTTTGGGTAGGGACAGAAAAAGATAAAGATTTAATTATTTTAAAACAACTTTTTTCAGATCTGTTTAATTAAGGTGTTCTTGTGACAGGGCCATAGTGTACTCTGTACACGAGGACTCTGCCTGCCTGAAATAGTGCATGCCAAGGCCAGTATAAATCACTGATGAAGGAAAATGGTAGAGGACTGTAAGTTAATTACTGCTAATAAAAGCAGCTTATGTTGAGGAATATTGATGAGCTGTACGCCATGAGAGTCAAAGCTAATGTCTCGTTGCCTTTGGTATGTGAAGGTAGTTGTTGATTAGCAGCTGTGTATATTGCAGTGTCTATAAAGCCTATTCTGCCACAAAATGTGTTCCTGTGGCTTCCATCTTTTGCTGAGTTTCTCACCCAGTTTGTAATTTTTCTTCTTTCCATCCCAGCTCTGAACCTTTGTAGAGAAATCTTCCACTTTGACTATAAAACAGAAGTGGTCCCTGTTGCCTCCCGCTGTTCAGGAGTCCATAGCCCTCATCATGCCTGGGGAGTCATATGCATTGCCTGGTTCTGACTGAGCCTGGTGACGCTTGTCTCTACCGCATATCCCCCGTCCAGCCTTAGGGACTGGTGGGAGTGCTTGCTTAGTCCAACCTTGTTTTATAGGCTGATAATCTACAGCACAGAGACTTGCCAAAGGCCAGAACCAGTTATTAGAGTGGGAACTATAATCTAAAGTGCGGGTTTGTTTTTGTTTTGTGTTTTTCTTATAAAAGGACTGTTTCATTGGAAAATTCCAAATATTTATAAAAGTATAATAATGTAATGAGTTCCCATTTTATCTGTGACCATTAGCCTCACTAAATATCAGCATATAATCAACTTTCTCTTATTTGTACCTTACTACAGATGTTTTTACACAGCACAAGTATTTTACAAAGCATTTTACTTATATATATTTCAAAATATATAACTTTTTATCTCTTAAAGATAAGTATTATTTAAGAAGTGTAATATTGCCAGATGGCGCAGGCCTTTAATCCCTGCACTTGGGAGGCAGGGGCAGGCGGATTTCTTAGTTTTAGGCCAGCCTGGTCTACAGAGTGAATTCCAGGACAACCAGGACTATACAGAGAAACCCTGTCTTGAAAAACAAAAAAGCAGGCGGGTGGTGGTGGCAGACGCCTGTAATCCCAGCACTCTGGGAGGCAGAGGCAGGCAGATTTCTGAGTTCGAGACCAGCCTGGTCTACAGAGTGAGTTCCAGGACAGCCAGGGCTATACAGAGAAACCCTGTCTCGAAAAAACCAAATCAAAAAAAAAAAGAAGAAGAAGAAGAAAAAGAAGTATACTGTCGATACATGTTTTTAAATAAGAGTAAATGACGAGCTCCTTTCCTCAGAGCACGCTGCCTCTTTTGATAATGTGAGACAGTTCTCTACCTATGGCACTGGCGTTCTTAGCTGAATTGTACACTCTCAGCTTTGGCACCCTGCTCCACATTTAGCTTTACATGGCTGAAAGTGGGAAAGTTTACTATAGTTTCTCCTGTCTTCCTTTCTTCATGAGATCCCAGAGTACAGCCCTGAGTATAGATCTTATCTGCAGAATAACCTGCGAAATCTGGGTAATTTTCACATGTTTTATTTAGGACTATTAATTAAAAAAGCAACAAAGCAAAAAGGAGGGACAATTATTTGCATATGTCAGTGTCTTGTCTTGTCAGATTTCCAGGTACATAATCTAGCTATCCTTTAGTTATTTTGGTCTCTTCATTTTGGTCTCATATCTTCTACCTTGGGAGACCTTCTGTTCTTCCTCATTAGGGCCCAGGCATGGAGAGATGGGAGTAAGCAAGTATTTGTCCATTGGCTGTCAATGGAATGGCCTCTCTTTTGTCTCCTGCTGGAGATGACTGTGAGCTGGGTAAAAGTGCACCTATAAACCAAACAAACATCTTCATTGATAAGTATGGTTATAACATGACTCAGTCAGGCTTAGGATTTGGACAAATACAACTATCGTGTATACTATGTCATGTAAATTTTAATACTCTCAGCCTCTGTTTTGTCACAGTTGTGAAGAACTATATTAACGTCAGTTTTACAGAGACACCGTTTTAATCAGTATCTCACAGAGTTCAGGCCTGGATGCAATGGATCCCTTAAGACTTAACACTTAAAACTCACACGTGCATTTTCTAACTTTCTAGTTTATTCATTATGCATTATGCACAGGCTTGGCAATACCATGTAGCAGGAAAGCCCAACAAATACATGGTTAGTATTATGTAGATAATGGTGAAGTTACTGGTGGCATTAGTGTTCTGGCCTCTGAAGTGATGGGACACCAGGAATTTCATTCCTTGATTTCTTTCATGATTCAAAAGAGAAAACCCGTCCTTGGAGTTTATGCCCTTCTTACTTATTTTGCGTACATTTTGAACATTATTTTGTAATGTCTAGGACTATTTATGAAGAAATAGGTTGTCATAGTTCTTCTTTATCCTAGCTCATGTTCTATGTAAGATGGACATACTGTTGTTATTTTGCTGTGTATTTCTTTTACTGTAGCTCTTCCAAAACTTCTCAGCTCTTTCTGAGTTTCATTAAAAGCATCTTCAAGATAAACAGGAAATAACTAATTACAGATGTGTTGAATTGGACCTTTCCTATTAATTTCTTTCTTATTGCTTGCACAGATGTTATCAAGTTTAACCCTTACAGCCGGGGCTCTTGTGTTCACAGTGTGCAAATCTCCAGGGGGTCAAGATGCTCTGCTCCAATGCAGAAGGCGCATCCCTGCGGCTCTGTAACTTTGAGGATCCTTCAGGTCTTAAAGCCAACTTAGAGGGTGAGAAACTGTCTGCCTGTTCTCACTTGGGAACCATTAAGAAAAAGGTGTTGTTTGAGGTGACACAGGAGGGCTCTGGGCAGAGCTTCCCCTGAGGTCAGAACTGCAGAGTCACTTTACTTTGGCCTCAGTCATAAGCAGAGGCTAGGCGAGGCAACACCCAGGACACAGGAAATAATGCCTCAGATGTTTACTTGAAAAGTTAAATATCAACCTCCTAATTTTCAAATAAAATAAAATATTCTGATGCTGACAAAATTGAAGAATTTCAGTTAAGCCTACAGTGTTTTGTCAGGTTTTGATACTCCAGCACTGTTTTGTTATTTGTATTGGACACCTCATTTACCTGGATTTAGAAGACATTGTGCTTGTGTGTTTCTCTGATTGTACATTTATAGAAACATATTATAAATGTGCTAATTATTAAAAGAAAATATCATTTTCTCTAAATATTTCTGAAACATTTACAGTTATGCCTTAAGAAAATAAATTACCACAGTTGAAATCTATATTGCAAGTTGGTTGAAAGATAGATATTAAGTTTATTAAGATAAGAAGTTGCATGGTCTTATCTCATTCCCCTCTATTAAATCATCTCATTCTTTTGCTTCCATTGGTTAGTTATAAAGTTTTTAGGTTAAACTCCTTCAAAAATGTGCTTTTTGCAGGTGCTAATCTGAAAGGTGTGGACATGGAAGGAAGCCAGATGACAGGGATTAACCTCAGAGTTGCCACCTTGAAAAATGCGAAACTGAAGAACTGTAATCTCAGAGGAGCAACTCTGGCAGGAACTGATTTAGAAGTAAGTCTCCAGTCTCTGTAGAGTTTTAATGATGAGAATTACTGGTGGGATTGTACAAACTGCTGAAATTATAAGCAGAATAATTTTCTGTGAAGTTCCACCTAACATGGCAGGGCAGCTGGAAGGCTACTGTCCTTTCAGTTGCCTATTCAGAAAGCATGTGTGGGGACTCATACCTGTAATCCCGACTGAGGTGAGAGGAGTGGGATTTTGAGCCTAGACTGGAATAAACAGTGAGACCCTGCACCCCTCCAAGAAATGAGCTAGGAGGGAGTCATTTGCTTATTGAATGACTTTCAGATCTAGAAGTAGATCTTGCACCTAGGTGGACCCCTGTTACCTAAGTCATATGAGCCTGATCCAGATGTCGAGGGAGACTGATAGGGTTCTCTGTCAGCCTTGATTTCATTCATCTCTGTTTGTTTGTTTGGTTGGTTTTTTGGTCTTTCTCAAGAATATTGCTATCTTAATGAAGTTTTAATTCTAAACAGATTTTAACAGGCCAGATTATTTCTTGAACCACTTGAGAAGTTTAAGTGATTTCTGGATTTAAGATTAGGTCCATGAAAAGCCCATTTTATCTTGGCATCATGCTCAACTCGAATCTCAGCTTGAGATTTTTAATTGGGTCTATTATTTTTCATAAGACTTGTATTCTATATGTCTTCTTGATTTATAGACTTAGGTAGTTTGTTTGTTTGTACATAAGAACTCATTATATAGCAAAGGCTGGCTCAAACTTGTGATTTCTTAGCTCCTACAAGTGCTGGGATCATAAATGGGTGCCACCATGCCTGGCCCAGTGGCTGTTGTATACATAATGCTTTCAAATGCTGCTGCCTGTACTACAGGGTTTTCATGTATCTATGCTGTTAAATACAATGGCTAACAACCACTTAGTTGTTGGACCTTTGAGCTTGGTACAACTGAGACACTAATTTAAAAATATTTACTTCATTTTAATTCATTTAAACTTAAATAGCTACAATTTTCTAGTGGCTGTTCTGTTGAACAGTATGACATGGCACAGATAGAATTATATATGAAAATTTAGTTTATTTCAGACTTCCTGTTTTGTTTTGTTTTATTTTGGTTTGGTTTAGGTTTGATCTCTTGATAGGTCTTAGGAGTAGAGCAGCAAGTTCAACTAAAGGAAAAACTTGCTTTGTGCCAAAAAATGGCTTTGCACCATTAATATAGCCCTTTTGATTCTTTTTATTTATGTTTATGAGTATTTTGCCTACTGCATATGCCCTGTACATGCCTGGTGCTCGCTCACAAAGGTCAGCAGAGGTCATTCACTGGATCCTTTAGAACTGAGTTGCAGATCATTGTGTGCTGCCATGAGTACTGAGGAAAGCCTTTACCTAGGGGCTTGCTTATATTTTCAGAGGTCCATTATCATCATGGCAAAGAGTATGGTGGCAGGTAGGCATCGTGCTGGAGAAGTCACTGAGAACTATGTCCTGATCCACAAACAGGGAGAAACTGGGCCTGGCATGGACTTTTCAAATCCCAAAGTCTTCCCCCAGTGACATACTTCCTCCAACAAGGCCACACCTCCTGATCCTTCTAATCCTTTCAAATAGTTCTACTCCCTGTGATTAGCATTAAAATATATGAGCCTATGGGGGTCATTTTTATTCACATTGGCATACTGCATTAGTAGAAGGATTCCAAGAATGGGAACACTTGGGAATATTGTCCTGTCATGCCCAGAAATAATTTTGTGGGGGAACCAAGTCAGATCCTAAATCATTTGAGCTTCACAAGTCTTGTTTTGTCTTACAGAACTGTGATTTGTCGGGGTGTGACCTCCAGGAAGCCAACCTGAGAGGCTCCAACGTGAAGGGTGCCATATTTGAAGAGATGCTGACACCATTACATATGTCCCAGAGTGTCAGATGAGAGTGGCAAGAGCTGGAGGAAGATGTCCCAGATGAAAACGTTTCCTTATTTTATTTCTCCATCCATCAAGTTGTCTAGTGGAGATAAAAGTGTAAGGGAATTTAAGGCATATGCTTGTTCCCAGAGGTGCATAAGGGGAAATAATTGAATTTCCCCTCATTGTGACTGTAACAGAAGAACACTCTGTTCATAGGAGGGACAGTAGATCATGCTGCTGCATTTTGAGTGGAGTTGGGGCATTTGTCTGATTTCTGACTAGGAGTAGTAGCTATTATATTTGCTTTTATTTAGGCATTGTGTGGAAGTACCATCTTGGTTTAAGATGCATTTGAGAATTTTAATTTATGAAAAGCACAACATATGCAAATATATTTATTGAATACCTAGATGCAGTAAGGATGTTTAAGTTGTTAAACGTCTTGAAGACTCTAATGAGTTGTTCAGGTTTATAAATAGCTTTAGCGATGCCTTGCTCTTTACACACCTATCTATCACATGAGGGTGGTTAGTTTAAGACTCCCTTTGGCTCTTTTGAGATTCATTTCTATAATGTTTACTTTTAAAGAAAACAAACAGCTAAATTTGAGTCATATTTTATTCTCACATTTTGAGACCCAGTGGAAGGAAAGCTCTATCATTCTGCAGGAGGAGGAAGGGTTCGGCAGTCGCTGCAGCTGTCCTGTGAGCATGCTTCTACGTCATTATAGGCCGGCTCCAGGCTGCAGCAGACAAGGCTGCTCTGCCCCTTTACTGGTTCTCATGCTCAGTTGTCACAAGCACAGGAAGACACTTCAGAACCAAAACACAAGCTTTATCCTGGCCACAGTTCATGTAATGCCAGTTAGTTTATACACAACCAGCTTAGAATAGATATTCAATCTAAATCTACTGCAGGTTGAGCTATACAGTAGGAATAAATCCTGCAGTCGCCTACAAGAGGGCAACATCAGATAATTATAGCTGAAACCCTACAGTGGGGACTAAGAAATTCTAAACTGATGGCTTGATTATAGCCACCAAAAAAGGTTGATGAACAAAAAAGAAGCATTTGGTTAGTACACGCTGTACTATGTACCTGTGGCTCTGGTTTTTGTTTTGATTTTTTAATTTTTAATATTTTCTGTTGTTTGTCTTGTTTTTAAATGAAATTTTAGTCCAGGTTTCTTGAGTCATTATCTGTGAACACAGCAGTAGGGCCTTTACCTTTCTAGTGGATGTCCCAGTGTCCTTATCTTATGTGTTGCCCAAGAGCAGGGAAGAAGCTGTGTCCAAATGGGTTCTAGATCCTACAGGCTGGTCAGCTTGAGGCAGTGAATCATTACAGATGACCTTGTCTCCTTCAGGAGGGTGGCATGTCTCCATTGTTCTGTAGCTTATTCTTATATCTACATATGCAAAGCTTTCCTTCATAGTAAAGGGCTCACAAGGGGAGGAGCGTGCTCCTTTACAGGGAAAGGAAAGCAATTTCAAAAATGAATTATTTTCTTTGTGTTATTATTTTTACCAAGACAGAGAAGTATTGTATTGAGAGATACCTATTTTCATAATCAATATGTGCCTAAATTATATTTAACTCATTTCACTGCACTCTATTTTCAATAATTATAGACTGTATTCATTCACTGAATGGTCCTCTGCAGACAGACCTGAGGCTGCAGAAGGAGCTGAAAGCTGTAAACACAGCGTGCTTGGGAACTGCGGGGTTCAGATCTGATGTAAACCGCATTAATAAATGGTGTGGAACGCTGACAGGCTGTTTCTGCTCTTGCTTTTATAAGTCAGCACTTTCTGGATTTCCCACAGCTCTTCATGATGGTGCCATGCAGGAGCGGACCGCGCAGCGCTCTTAATGGATTAGTTTTGTTGAAGAAGCCATTAAAGCAGATTTACTTCTTGGGTGTGGTTTCCTGGTCCTCTTTTCACAGACCACCATGGTGCAGCACTTTTTTGACTCTACACTAGGCAAGACACCAGTGATTTGTGTTGCTCTGTAGCTGATGAACATCACTGATCAGTTCACTGTGTTGAGTAAGAGATCTAGGAGATACTAAAAAAGGAGAAAGATTCCGAATAGTAAGGCTTGCCATGCACATGTGTGTGTATATAAGTTAAAATAGCATGGGAGGGCTGCAGAAAAGTTCTTAGCCTAAATCAGCTAGCTGATTTCCATTGATAAAATTCAGATCTCTGCTGGAGTAACTGTCTAAGACAATACATGTCAGGCTCTGATGGAGTCAAGTTCCTCGGAAACCATTTGAAGGGATTTGGAAAAAGAAATGTTGTAAAGTCATTATTATGATGGCTTCCATTATTAATCAGGACCTATTTTTCTCCAGTTCATTTATGAATCTGCTATTTATGTCATAAATCTACCCCCAAGTGAACTTTAAATCATCTTTTATGCATGAAAAACTCGAGAACTATATTAAATTCCCCAAGGAGGTAGTACCTTTAAAATGAAAAGCGACAAACTACAAAGGAAAGTGGCTCTATTATTTCAGGATAAAACATGTTCCCCAGGGCTTTATTCTCAGCCCTTTTACCGCCTGGCTTAGCAGTGCAAGCTGCAGTTAGCCCCACAGTCCTCCTGCTGAGATTTCACATTAGGGCAAGACAGAGGTTGTTCACCCATCATTCAGGAAGCTTACAAAATCATCACGGCTACCATTTTGAGCTATTTTAATGTTGAAAATGAAGTCTTTTTTCCCTACAAAACTATTCTTTCGAATTTAGAAGATTGTGACAATTATAAAGTCCAATTACTTAAACCCAGTTTGTCAGTTTCAAGTCTTGGGTAAATTGGCCTAAGCATGCAATCATGAGAGATCTAAAAGTCTACCATTAAGCCTCAAAACCTCACTGACTGCTTAATGGTTTAAGAGCCTATTTGATGTTGTCGAAAGTAAGGCAGATTTGGTTTCTGTCCATAGGCTCTGTGTGACCTAAGACTAAGTATACTTGGGTGTACCTGTAGTTATGAGTCTGTGTTGCCCTATTCATAATTTGAAATCCTTAAATTTTTAAAATAAATACAGAAACATTGAGGTAAGCAGCCCACTGACAGCAGGGCTCCGTGTTACTCTGTTAGTCCTAGCCAAATACCACAGTCTTTCTCTTGAGTGACATTTAGAAACTCATCTCTAACAAAATACAGTGGGCAGTTTAAACCAAAATTGTTCAAACTTAAGGAATTCTTTTTGAAAACTTGCCTTACCTACATACTCTAGAGAGAGGAGGTTCTTGCGCTCTTTGTGTCAGAGTAGCATGTTAGTGAAAGCATCTAAATAAAATGATACAATCACTGCAAAGTCCCTCTTCCTACCCTGTCATGAGGGCTGAGCACGTGACCTAGGAGCCAATGCTGCTTATCTGGGCCTGATGTTATTACTCTTTACTTGAAATCCTTGCAAATGGAGTTATTTCAAAGAACACTGAGCAATGATGGATGGAGTTAGCACCTTGCCAGCGATGTTGCCAATCACAGCTGTAAAAAGATCAAATATTGTGTTGTTTTTAAAGCATTTTTACAACTTAGGTAGTGAAACAAATTTTTATAATGTATTATACACAGATTTCATTCTGAAATAGAGGCAGCATCTGCCAAACCTGGTTAAAAAATCCTTTATTCATTTAGTGACTCATTGAAACCCATATGTATGTATGTATGTGTGTATGTATGTATGTGTATATATATATATATATATATATTGAATGATAAGTAGATGCAAAGAACTATTAATGGCAGATGGTTTAGAAACAACTTTCATGGATTATAGACAGGGTAAAGATAGCAAAATTTTCAGAGGCAGGCAGATCTCTGAGTTCAAGACCAGCTGGTCTGCATAGTTCCAGGATAGCCAAGACTACACAGAGAAACCCAGTCTTGAAAAAAAGCAAAAACAAGGGCTGAAGAGATGGCTCAGTGGTTAAGAGCACTGTTTACTCTTCCAGAGGTCCTGAGTTCAATTCCCAGCAACCACAAGGTGGCTCACAATCATCTGTAATGAGATCTGATGTCCTCTTCTGGTGTGTCTGAAGACAGCTAAAATGTACTCATCATTCATACACACACACACACACACACACACACAACTTTAAAAGAAAAAAATTATTACAGGTGTGTGTGTGTGTGTGTGTGTGTGTGTGTGTGTGTGTGTGTGAATGTGCCGTAGCACATTCATGAAGATCAGAGGACTTGAGAGAATCGGTTTCTTATTCCACCTTGTGGGACCCTGGGATTGAAATCAGGCCGTCAGGATTGGGAGCAACCTCTAACCACTGAGCAATCTCACCAGCCCTAAATTAGATAATCAGATTTTTTTTTTAGATTGGCAACAACACTATGATTATCTGATTGAAATGTTTCCTTTTACAGAGATCCAACTGCTAAGACTGATTCTCAGGTACTCAGTTCTCTTGAATTTATCACCTACCTAACTTCTCTGAGTATTTGTGTGTTTTAACTTCACCAAACCCAGGATGTCGATTATCTTTGAACTCTGCATTGGGCTGCCAGCTTCCTCAGGGGAATTCAACATGGCTGGGTTTTAATCCCTTAGAATGGTGGCTTCAGCTGTGAAAGTTTTAGCTAAGATTTTAATGACCAGGCTTAAGAAAATGCAACAGATACACCAGCAGGTGTTCCAATTACATTCACCATTAAAAGGCTTTTTGTGAGGGTTTAAAAGTTACTGTTAAGACTATGGTCTGTCTTGCACTCTTCTCTCCAGCGGGGAAGGCTTCAGTGTCCCAGAAAAAAAATCATATAAAAAGGAGGCTAGGCAGACAGAATCATCGAAGTACTCAACCCACCAACGGGCGCTTGGTATCCCTTTGGCTTTCACATCCAAACAGGTAAAATTCTTTGTTTTCCTTGCGTTGCTTTTAATGTCGCTTGTTACTGTATGTCTAAAGGGTATTTTGCACTCATGGCTCAGGTCATCATAGCCTTGTGATGGTATCCAAGGAAGCCTTGCCCTTGACTGAGTGCCCTTGCCACCCACCAGCCTTGGGAGAAAGCCAACCTTTGAGGAACCCAGCAGGGCTGAACATTGGTTTTTGGCCTCATTCCCATCAGATGAAATTAACTTGGAAGCACGTTTTATCAACTAACTATACACTTAGCTGGCAAGGGGTCATCTGAGCTAAGTGCCTTCCCTAGATCAGTATTTGGTTCTCCCTCCGTCTTGAGGCTAGTCCTGCCAACTGTAATGCTTTAAAGACTAGATGACAGACAGAAAAACCGTCAGCAGTGCCACAGGGTAGCAAAGTCATGCAGCCTTTTCTTAGGCAGAGACACCTAGTAGGTGCTTCTCTTTTCAGAGCAGATGGTCCAGCTCTAACCCCACGAACGACAGAGTTGAGAAATAATCTATGATGGGAGATGCACGGGCAAAGTTTCTATTTGGCAAGGGATGAATTATGGGTTTCAGGGAACAAAATATGGACTACGTTACCACAAAGAAGTACTGAATGTGTGGGAATCAAGTACAGGTGTCTGTCCCATGTCTATGAAGCTAAAGTCAGGAAGATGCCTCTGTGTTTCCTTGTCTCCAAACAAGCTGTATGACTACCTCTGCAGTTTCTGTGGAGCCAGGTGCTGACCTCTTTGCTAAGCATTCTTTACTCTGTGTCCTGATGTCCCTTAGAATGGACATGATGCCCAAACTGATGGCCGCTGTTCTTCTGCTGACTGTGTGTCTGGAAGGCTGCTCCCCCCAGCACTGGTCCTATGGCTTGCGCCCTGGGGGAAAGAGAAACACTGAACACTTGGTTGACTCTTTCCAAGAGGTAAGTTCCCATCACCAATTTGACTCGTTTCTAAGTGCGTGAGTCATGTAGTGCAAGTCTCACTGGTATTACTCTGAGCTTACCCTATTACTGACTTGAGTGAGATAATACTTCATGGAGTGGGAGGCCAATTCCTCCTTGCTCTTTGGACAGAGATGAAGGAAGCAAACTGCAGGACAGATACGAAGAGGGTAGGACAGCGAGTGCATCACAGGCATCATGCTCTCAAATATCTATGATATAGATACTTTTGTGTAACTTGCCACTAAGTAATGGTATTAAGGACAGATGTGCCATTGTTTCTTGTCACTGATAGAGACATTTAAGCAGAGAACATGGAGAATGTTCAAATCCACGAATTATCAAATGTAAGGTTGTCAGGTAGGAAACATACTAGATGTAATGTCCTGCAGATTAAGTTAGAGCACTGGCACCAGGATAAACTTGGGGCACTTGCTGTTTTCTTCAAACTTCACTTCTCAAGGGTGGGGAGGATTACATAAGCGAAGCTGTTTGCATTAGCTAATCAACCCAAAAAGTAACCAAGAATGGAAAACATAGCTGAGAAACTCAAAGCTAAGGCACTTTCTGGTTTTGAAAAGGCACTGAAGCTGGAGAATCTGAAGACCTCGCTCTGTAGATTCTTTGGGCAGCAAAGAGTCCACAAAGAAAGTCCCAGATTTCATTGGACTAGGATGCAATGAAAACCAGAAATCAATCCAACCTAGCTGGATGTGGGACTCACTCGAGTAGCCATAGTCCTTTGGAGACTAAAAAGGAAGATTTCTGTCCCATTTTCATTTCTGTTATGATAAAAAGTAATTTAGGGGAAAATGGCTTATATAGCTTATAGTTCCAGGGATTCATCATTGTTGGAAAACAAAGATAGGAATTCAAAACATCTAGTTAAATTCATAGTCTAGAATGGAGAAAGAATAAATGTATTAGTGCTTAGTACTCAGCTTACTTTCCAGGACCCAAACTTAGGGAATGGTGTTTCCCATAATCGGCTCCATCTTCCCATATCAGTAAACATTCAAGATAATACCTCTATTCATGCTCTTGGGCCAAGCTGATCTAGACAGAGCCTCTTCCCAGGTGATTCTACATTGGGTCAAATTGACTTTTAAAAGCAACCATCACTTCTCCACCCCTTGTCCATTTGAGATGCAAACACACCACTTGAAGCCAGCTCAAGGTTAGACCAGTGAGTCTCAGCGATCTGGGGTACAGAGTGAAATCCCCATTGAGATAGAATGAAAGAATGGCAGCAACAAAAGCAATGTAGCAAACAGAAACCCAGCCAGGACTGTAAAGCTCTTGTACTTTTTGGGTACAGTCTGTTCATGAGGCTCAGAACACTTCGCTCTTGTCTGAGAGGACACGATCTCTTACTGTCCCCATCACCTCCCAAACTCCAGCTCATTCTTTTTAAGTACATCCTTAAAGTCCCTAGACATGACAGCTCTCCAAGCCTCCCACTCAGCCGCACAAATCCACAGACTTCATTCTCCACAGACACACCTTGGTGCAAATGGAAAACTGTTTTGTTTATCTTCGCGTTTGAGAGTCTCATTTTTTATCTCCAGATGGGCAAGGAGGTGGATCAAATGACAGAACCCCAGCACTTCGAATGCACTGTCCACTGGCCCCGTTCACCGCTCAGGGATCTGCGAGGAGCTTTGGTGAGTTACTATAGTCACCACATAGAGCTAGAGACCTCAAGGACTTTGGATGCCGTCATCTACCCACACTGCAGAGCCACCGGCCTCACTCATGCGGCAGGGCCCTTGCTATCTCATAGCATGTCCACTCTGCTTAGAGAGCACTCGTGTTTGGAAACTATTTTCTTTCTTAAATTGATTGTCTACATAACCTTTATATACTCACTGCAGAGTCAGCTTTTGCAATGACCAGCAGATTTCTTCCAACTGTAATCCTCTGGTTCTTAAAGGATACTCAACCCTAACTACTCACCTCTGAGCCGATTCCTACCCTGCCCTTGACTCAGCCATAGCTTGCAGGACCCTGGGGAGGATAGAAAGCAAGGACAAGGCTCTAGGTCATCCTCCACTTAGATTACAATTATGTCGTAAACTTAGAAAGTTTATAACTCAAAGAGCCACAAATTTGACTCCCAGGTTTTTTGTTGTTTTTGTTTGTTTGTTTTGAGACAGGGTTTCTCTGCATAGCCCTGACTGTCCTAGAACTCACTCTGTGGACCAGGCTGGCCTCGAACTCAGAAATCTGCCAGCCTCTGCCTCCCAAGTGCTGGGATTAAAAGCATGTGCCACCACTGCCCAGCTGACTTCCAGTTTTGTTAGGCCAGAAAGGAAATCTATTGGTCTGATACAACCTTCCTTCTCAGCCTCTCCCCTCTCTGCTCTTTGTTCCTGGGTATTGATCCCAGATAAGAACTTGTACTGGCAAGCATTGTACCACTGCCTTATATCTTTAACCCTTCTTCTATGTTTTTTTTTTTTAACAGTGCTTTTTTAATTGTTAGACAATCTCACTATGTTTCTCAGGCTGGCTTCAGACTTGCTATGCAGCCCATGTTGAACTTGAATTTGTGGTTTCTTCTTTCAGCCTCCAGAGAAGCTACAATTACAGGGGTGTGTTCCGTGTGTTCCATAACCCTGGCTGCAATACAGGTTATTCATGAGAACACAAATATGAAACAAACTGCTTGGGGAACGTGAACCCAGAGTTGAATGACAGTGTTCTTTGGGCTATTGTCCCATTGATTAGTGGCAATCAGAAAGCATGAGGCCAGCCAACTACTGATTACTCAGAGCAGCAGGGAAATCCTCAGTAAATCATACATGAAAATAAGAATTTTTCTCTAGTGACTCCAGTTTCCACACCTAATGGATGGAGATGAGGTGGGCAATCAACATTATTTCCTTTCTAGTTCTAATTTTGCTTATAGGCCAATCAAAATAACCAGCGCCGAAACTCCCCAGGCATGGATGACACCATGAAGTATCCCAAAGCTGTTTTGACTCAGTCCTTTCTCGAAAAGTCATCCTTTACGTGACTGATGTAGATTTTATCTCAACAGCTCTACAAGATACTGTGTGCCGTGTTTCCTAGCACAATGATAACAAATGCACCTGTTCTTAGATCTGGATTTTAGAAAATGTCAAAAATTCTTCAGTTAGTCACTTCAACATTGATAAACATGTTATATATTTTCAGGAAAGTCTGATTGAAGAGGAAGCCAGGCAGAAGAAGATGTAAATGCACTGGCCCAGAAGGATCCACAACACCCGAGTATAACATTCACCCTGAGATTTGTGACCTGTTAGATCTCTGTAATTGTGTGAGCTTCAGCCTTTTTATAGCCAGCAGCATAGACTTCATAATAAAGTAATGTGTGGTGGATCAAGTCCTGGAAATGTGATGTGCCTCTGATTCTGAGCTCTGGGTGCAGCTCTTTAAATGAGGACATGGGATAGATGGGAAAGAAAACACAATGACGTAAGTGTCTTGTTGACCAAGAGACACAGTTCATGGCTCACACACACTCTGCATTCATGAAGAGTGTTCACATACTGCTGGAGGCCAGAGAAAGCTAGTTCACCTGACTTCTATAGGATCATAACTGCATCTTTGACCTTCTCTAAAAGACATACACCCATGGCCATGGCTTCCTGCTGCTGGGAAAGAACTCTCCTCCTCCTGCTTTTCAAAGTTAGCTAGAACCAAGTGAAGCAGAGGAGGCAAAGCCTTCTTGTGCCTTCTGGCCCAGTCTCATATGTTCTTGCCAGGTATGAGGTTCAGAACTGTTTGAGTGTTCTATTGCTATAGCAAACTCCCTGCAGCTAGGTCCTTGATAAGGAAAGTTGGTTTCTTTTGGTTCATGTTTGAGAGGCTCAATAGTTCACAGGTGGGAGGTCCTCTCTGTTACATTGTATCAAAATCTGGCAGATGGTACTATGTCATGCAACCACAATATCACAGTGGTATAGGAGGTTCACAGAAGATGCCAAGACTGGGCAGTTTATAACCACGGCAAGTCAATTACTGTATGAGTAGCTGGTTATAAAGTGAGACAATTTCTTTCGGTCTCACAGGACCTAACTCATTTTCATGAGACACATCTATCCATTCAAAGGGTGCTTTCACCATGACCCAAAGATCCACCTCTTCATAAAGATTTGACAACCTTGGGAACAGGTGCCCATAATTTGAATCTTTAGGACACATACCACATCGAAAGCACAGCAGGGACCATGGCTTAAGAGGTTTTCTTCCCTAGAACTTTCATGTCCCTTAAGAAATAGAAGTATAGATTGTCCTGGATACAGGACCTGGTGTTCCTGCCTTCTAGGCTTCCCCAAGGACAAAGTCAGACTTCATGTTCAATCTACATGCACAAAAATCTTCACCAAGATGGGAAATAACCATGATTGTCTACGCTTTGACGTAAAAAGAAAAACCTCAAGGCTCAGAGGGTTTAGGAGAACCACTCAGTTCTGCAGGATCTGATTACCATTCCCTATACTGTACAAGCAAGAGTCAATGAAGCCAGATGCTTGAGACATGGAAGGGTTTGGAGGTAGGAACCCAAACCGGTAATTAGGCCTCATAATCAACTTGGTTCTATTGTGGCCAAGTCACAAGACATGACAACACAATTCCTCACAACTTTCATATAGCCATGGGAGCTCCGGAAAAACTCAGATTTCAGCAATGCTCACCCAAAATTCTAAATTTGATGATTTTTCTTTTCAAACAAAAACCGTGATTGGCAAGTGGAAGCCTACCATGTCTTATGAGTATTTCAGTTTGTTTTATAGTCTCATGTTACTCAAACTGGTGTTGAACTTGCTATTAACAAATGTATTTTTAAAAAGCATTAGAGTTTATTTTATACATTATATGTGGAGCATTGGGTTTTTCTATCAAACACTATCTCTGGGGAAACTTTTTTGGAGCCAGCAATGGATTCCCTGAATGGGATACAAATGTGTTCATAAGGCTGCTGCTAGTGTTACAGACTTGAGATGACACATGGTATTTGCAAGCATATCCTTTCCATTTAATGGACAAACGGCCCAAATGACCAAGGAAAATGGAGAATCTTAAAAGCATTATCCTTATTAATGTCGAACTTTCTCTCCCCATTTGAACACCCACAGATTAAGAACCACCACTGACATAGGGTAATCCTTAGACACACAGATAATAATACATTATTAGTTTTTAAAATTAATAGATTAAGTGGGCCAGGTCAGATACTTCTATTTTATTTATCCATTTTCATATGCCTACTTAGCCATGAAGAATGCACAAAAGAACCTGCATATGTGAAATTAATTCCTATAAGAAAACTTTCAGCTCAGACAGTGATGGTTTGGATGGGCAGGGCAAAAAGAAAGGAACAGACCTCAGATTTTATTAATTCTGTGTAAGAGAGACACCAGGATCCCACAGTAGACATCTCAGCAGACTCCTGTAATGACACGAGCCAGAGGGTGAAGTGTGTTGAAGGAGCTGTCAGTAGGGAAGAGCCGTAAACTCCATGATCTCATTTTATTAATCTAAGAACGGTAACAAGCTAAACACAAAATAAACTTTTAAAATACATTTCCATTTTTAATTTACAAAATAAATAACAGCAAATATGAACAAAACTCTTCAACACACATCTTCCTAACTGTCCACGTCTGAAACCCAGTTAGTTATAAACTCATGGTGAAGGAATTTTGACAGGGTGAGCAACCTGTAAGAGGCGACTTTAGAGATGAACTCAGCCATGCGTGTGGGTATCTAAAGAGTCAGCTAGAAGTAAATACCCCAAAGGAAAACCATTTCTTATGTAGCTAACAACTGATGGCTTGACTCTGAACCCACCCAAAGAGATGCTTCACACTTTTGCCAATTTTTATTCCTTTAGCTGTACCAAGAAGAGAACCCAAGACCTCACATGAGCTAAGCAAGTGACCTTCAGCACTTCTGATTTAAAATTCTGAATAACACACTTATGGAGGAATGCAAATGTCCAAGAAAACAGTAGTCATGTACTTCCCCAAAGTATACAAGGAAAGTCTGATCCCTACCGAGGGACCGGAGATCTGGGCTCAGCAGCCTAGGTTAGTGATTCTGAAGATAAACTAGCCAGAGGCCACTGCGAGAATTGGGACAATTTGTACCAATACCTCAAAAACTGATGCTAGATTCATTAATATTCACAAATCTTTTGATCATTATAGCCAGGCATGGGAGGTTCAAAGCACCAGTAAGGATAAGAAATGTGGATTCCAGGTCATACAGCTAAAGCCTTTGGAAAGAAATCTCACTTTGGTTTCCTTAGAATAAAGGACAGAGCGGGAAAGACCTGACCATATCCATGGAGTCTCAAATATATAAGGAAGTGAGCTTGTGGCGTGGGATAACATCTCTGCCATCTTGTGTTGATGGGTGGGTCTTATCCCCTTTTCATTATACCTGAGAAGTGTTAGGGATAGAGGCACAAACCCGACGGACCTCCCAAGTACGTTTGACAGAATTGTGCTACCAGCACTCAGGCACCTTCTGGGATTTGGGACTCTGTCTGTCTGAGAAAAAGTCACCTGGACATCTAGCTATCTAGTGATGGCTCTGTCTGCACTCCTGTGCTCTGTGTCCTCACTGTATATAAATTACATTTGAGTTACAAGAGGAAAACCTGCCTCTCAGTCTGGAAGCAACTGGAAGGGAAAGACTCCGCTTGGAAAGCAGTGACAAGGTGGTTATCGTCCCATCTCAGCTCCCGTGACATGCCTTGTTTTACCCAGGGGATCTGCGGTGTGGCTAACTGTATAATTTCTCTGGCTGGAGAGAAGAGATGGCTTCATTTCTGGAGTCAAGCAAGGAGTGGAGGTAGAGGGAGGAGACAGCCCATTGCCAAGCAGCCTTAGTTTGGGTTTCGTTGCTATACTTTACTGACTTCATGATCCAACAGGACAGTAGAGGGAATTGCATTGCAGGCTGTTTCTATTGAATGTACCAAGGAGCTAGAACTGTGTCTGGCCCTCAGCACATGTATACTGAATGATATCTTTTCTTAAAAGAAATAAAAAATCTCAAGGCAAGACAAGTCACCATGGCAGAGAGGGAAGAGAGAGGAGGGGGGAGGGAGAGGGAGAGGGAGAGGGAGAGGGAGGGAGGTAACAACACCACAAACTCACAAGCCATCAATCACTATTCATTCATAAAGATTGTGACAATATCAGGGCTGATTTCAGTGCCTTTTAATACCTCAGAGATATTAGCAAGGGCAATAAAGACTTGTTCTTTCTGCCCCACCCCCTTCCTGTCCCATCTGTATTTAATATCATTGCAGTCTTCAACTTTAGAACTGATAATGACTCTTCTTTTAATCAAATTAACTCCTTCATCCATAGCTTCTGGGCCAGGTAGTTTTTATGTCAACTTGATACAAGCTAATCATAACAACAGAAGCCCTAAGACACCTTCCCAAAGAGGTCAAGCTCCCAGTGCTTTGTAAACCAGCCCCTACTTATGACATTGCCCAGAGTCCTTTGTGTCGAGGCAGCTGAAAGCTATTATTTTTGGTACTATGGAAAGGGAATCATGGGAAGATGCCTGACATGAAAAGGGGATTGGCACATCTAAGCACTGGCAGGTCCAGCTCTGCTCAGAGACCAGGTTGAGGACTCACTTCTGCTACTGTTCACTGCAAGAACAGGTAGAGCATTTGGTTTTCTCCTCCCACCCAGATTCTGTGTTTCAATGGCAGCCTGCAAAGCCTGGCTTTTTAGCCAGTCTGCTAGGGTCTTCTCAGAAGTCCCAGGAGCCATGGAAGCCATCTAGCACCCTTCTGGTTCCTTCCTTCCTGCTTCTCACCAGGGCCTGGTTCTTACTTAAAACAATCTTCAACTCTTATAACCCTTCCATGTAAATGGTCTCCCAGGATGCCATCTTTTTTAGGGAAGACGCTTATCTGAATTCAGCCTCAAATACCCTTAAGAAAAATAAACCATATCAGATCTTACCCAAGTCTAGTACAGAAAAGAAAGTCACTGACTACACACACCATTCCACCTTAATTGCATCCTATAACCACCCGTGTGGGGAGGGAATATCTCCCACTTTGAAAAGTGAGAAAACAAATACTCAGATTTTCAAGTGCAAAGTTAATGGTGACACCTGAGCTTTGTGACTACCAAAGTGGTTTAAAATTTCAGAACCAGTGTGTTTTCCATGGCTGCATTTGGGTGCTCCTTGATGGAAGTAAAGAGATTGTTGTGGTATTTCTGGGATATGTATACTAACTTCTCCAGTGCTGTGCCAGGCATGCCTCTGTGTTTTGCTCCTTTGATGGCTGTGATGAACCAGGTGCATCTCCTTTAGCAAAGGCAGTGGTGAGAGGAGGCATGCAAACGAACAGATGGGTGTGCAAAGGCAGATCCTCATAGCTGGAATCCCCCTGCTCACTTGAACTTGGAAGAGAAGACTCAGGGCAAGGCCACTGGAGAGATTGGAGAAGGCCCAGGGTATACCCAAGCCACAGCTATTTTCTAACAACACCCAAGTCTGTTAGAACTATCTGGGGCTTTTCAAATCCCATTCTCACTGGGGCTAGGCAGTCAAGACCTTGTTAGAGATGTTATCTTGGATACGTTGTATGTGAGCAAAGTGGGCTGTTAGTTAAAGTCTGTTGTCTAGTTTTGTGTGAAGCCACAATTTCTTTACCTGCAAAATGAGGTGTGTGTGAATTTAAAAACCCATCTAGCTCAAACATCAAAAGCATCTTGTGGTCATTTATGTCAACATAATATTTGGACAACCAAAAGTCACCCTAAGTGTTCCTTCTGAAAGGAGTATGGCCATTAGTACCATTAGTAATCAACCAAATTCACTCTGTGATCAAGAGGAATAAATAATCAAAGGGAATATTGCACTGTATTCTCCAGGGTAAAATGAAGCAGCAGGCAGGGACCTCCTCAACAGTCCAACAGAGTATAGAAATGTAGCCGGTAGAGTCAAGGCTCCTCCATTCCCTTAGAGGTGAGGATTTAAGGAAGAAGATGAGAAACGAGTAGCAAAGCGCTTCAGTCGACTCCAAGGCACAGCAAGGCACTGCTGCGTGGTGAGGACCATTCGTGAGGAGAATGTTAGAATGTGAGTCTGCAGTATATCAAGAGAAGCCATCCACACCTGAGAGTGGCCCGCCTCTGCTACGCGTGTGGGCTCATTCCATCAGACACGCTGAAAGAGAACCATGCTGGCTCCTGGAGTGTACTTGGTATCTGGCTCTTTCAGGAGGTTATACAAGTCAGGGATGCAGGCAGGAGAGAAGGAAGTCTTCAGCACAGCTGTCCAGGAGCTAACTGAGAAATCCAAGCAGAAGTCAGTGCTGGGGCTGTCCCCCACTCCACTGTCCCTGTGTCACCACAGGCAGGGGCATCTGTAGGTCCAGCAAGTCCGTAGTTGAGGCCAACATGCCACCATGGGAAAGGGAGAGAGCACTTGTTTCTTCATGCAGACAGATGGCCAGTTCTGGAAGTTGCATGGGTTGAAGGGGATGGAACTCAGCGTCCAGACGAACCAAACAGTTCTGAGTTGGGGAGCCGACTCAGCACAGCATGCAGCGCTGGCAGGGAGCCCCGTGCCACCGGCCACCATTCCTGGGGGCCCTTCTCAGGCAGTAGTGGTCCAAGGCACTGGGAGGTGCAGAGCCAGGGTGACAGCCTCACTGAGAGCCTGGCTCAGAAGAGAGAATGCCTGATTTCCGAGCCTTTGGAGGGGGTGGAGGTGGGGCTTTGGCGTCTCTCCGGACAGGCAGTGGGGGGGCAATCTGGGGAGAAGACACTTGGAATTAGAAACAGTCCCTTCTCTATTTCCAAGTCACCCTCCCATTCCATGGATCTGTGTTACTGTCAAGTTTGATGTGCATCTGTTTATACCATCTGTACAAGACAAAAAGGGAATGATACTCATTTGTCCTCATCCCTGGAGCTGAACACACACACACACACACACACCACTCATGGCTGCATCACCAATGTCTTGGTAGCCAGCCTATAGTCAAGAAGTACTTAGTAAACATTTACTGAAAGGAGGAATGAGACTCATCTGAGTCTACTACAAAACAGGCACCTGTCATTCAGAAGCCAGGCTTTGGTGTGAACCTGACCTCACCCATCTTCCCACCAGCGCGGGAAGCAGAGAACATGCTTCATATGCTTCCTTCAGTCACGTGACTATATGAAGCTGGCCTCTGGTGTATTTCTCTTCCCATCACCTGAGGCTTCAGGAGCAAACCAGGCACTGGCTATATAGTGCCACGCGTGGAGGGACATCCTCCCCTCTTCACAGCGTGGACAATCCAGTGTTGTCTTCCCAGGGGTGGTGCTTGGTGGCCCCACTGCCAGCAACCTGCAGGTTCCTACCTCAGCCGAGTTCCTCTGACTGCTCTCATATGGTTTGCTTTTAGGGGGAGGTGGAGGAGGGACAGAAGCTGTCAACCCATCCGTTTGCAAAGATGGGGAGCCTGGAAATGATACAAAAGAGACAGAGTGAGCACTTACTCAGATACCTCATAAAAATAATGTTTGCCACAAGGGTGCCTGTATCAGCCTTACACACATTGCTGTGGCCATTTCTCAGGTTTCTATGAAAATAATGGAGAAGATCTTGACCACAAGTGTCCTTTAATTCACCACAAAGCTTCACATGGAATTTGGATGTGTAAATTCTAATCTTTACTCTTAAGTGGAGGATGAGAACATTTTTTAACTGCTCTCTGATGAACCTCAAGTGTTTAGGGAAATAGACATGCTCCGCAAGAACCTTCACTTGACCACACCTAACTCTTGACAATTGTCCCTATTTGACATTGGCAGATGTGCCCTCTCTATGCCTCTGTGCTATGGGAACCCTTGAGTTTGCCCCAAGTGCTGCAGATGGCTAGTCTCAGGTTGACAGAAGTATATTGGGTGGGTCTATTTATTGCCCTAAACCGGTCTAACTACGTGGTTGGTAACTTTGTACATGACTCATGGTTGGAAAGGGTCAGGCAGTGTTCCTTCTGTTTCTATTTTGTGGAATAGTTTGAAGAGTATACCCAATTCCTTCTGCGAAGCCACAATTATGCTGGTACCAAAACCACACAAAGATCCAACAAAGAAAGAGAACTTCAGACCAATTTCCCTTATGAACATCGATGCAAAAATACTCAATAAAATTCTTGCCAACCGAATCCAAGAACACATCAAAACGATCATCCACCATGATCAAGTATGCTTAATCCCAGGGATGCAGGGTTGGTTCAATATACGGTAATCCATCAATGCAATCCACTACATAAACAAACTCAAAGAAAAAAACCACATGGTCATTTCATTGGATGCTGAAAAAGCATTTGACAAAATTCAGCATCCTTTCATGCTTAAAGTCTTGGAAAGAACAGTAATTCAAGGCCCATACCTAAACATAGTAAAAGCAATATACAGCAAACCAGTAACCAGCATCAAACTAAATGGAGAGAAACTTGAAGCAATCCCACTAAAATCAGGGACTAGACAAGGCTGCCCCCTTTCTCCTTATCTTTTCAATATTGTACTAGAGGTACTAGCTCGGGCAGTTAGACAACATAAGGAGGTCAAAGGGATACAAATTGGAAAGGAAGAAGTCAAACTATCATTATTTGCAGATGATAAGATAGTCTACCTAAGTGACCCAAAAAACTCCACTAGAGAACTCCTACAGCTGATAAACAACTTCAGCAAAGTGGCAGGTTATAAAATCAACTCAAGCAAATCAGTAGCCTTCCTACACTCAAAGGATAAGCAGGCTGAGAAAGAAATTAGGGAAATGACCCCCTTCACAATAGCCACAAACAGTATAAAGTACCTTGGGGTGACTCTTACCAAACATGTGAAAGATCTGTATGACAAGAACTTCAAGACTATGAAGAAGGAAATGGAAGAAGACCTCAAAAAATGGGGAAACCTCCCATGCTCATGGATCGGCAGGATTAATATAGTTAAAATGGCCATTTTGCCAAAAGCACTATACAGATTCAATGCAATACCCATCAAAATCCCAACTCAATTCTTCACAGAGTTAGAAAGAGCAATCCTCAAATTCATCTGGAATAACAAAAAACTCAGGATAGCTAAAACTATTCTCAACAATAAAAAAAAATTCTGGGGGAATCAGTATCCCTGACCTCAAGCAATACTACAGAGCAATAGTGTTAAAAACTGCATGGTATTGGTACAGTGACAGGCAGGCAGATCAATGGAACAGGATTGAAGATCCAGAAATGAACCCACACACCTATGGCCACTTGATCCTCGACACTGGATCCTGAAAACATCCAATGGAAAAAAGATAGCCTTTTCAACAAATGGTGCTGGTTCAACTGGAGGTCAGCATGCAGAAGAATGGGAATTGATCCATCCTTGTCTCCTTGTACTAAGCTCAACTCCAAATGGATCAAGGACCTCCACATAAAGCCAGACACTCTGAAGCTAATAGAAAAGATACTGGGGAAGACCCTTGAGGACATCGGTACAGGGGGAAAGTTCCTGAACAGAACACCAATAGCTTATGCTCTAAGATCAAGAATTGACAAATGGGACCTCATAAAATTACAAAGTTTCTGTAAGGCAAAGGACACCATCAAAAGGGCAAATCGGCAACCAACAAATTGGGAAAAGATCTTCACCAATCCTACATCAGATAGAGGGCTAATATCCAATATATATAAAGAACTCAAGAAGTTAGACTCCAGAAAACCAAATAACCCTATTAAAAAATGGAGTACAGAGTTAAAGAATTTTCACCTGAAGAACTTCGGATGGCGGAGAAGCATCTTAAAAAATGCTCAACTTCATTAGTCATTAGGGAAATGCAAATCAAAACAAGATTTCACCTTACACCAGTCAGAATGGCTAAGATTAAAAATTCAGGAGACAGCAGATGTTGGTGAGGATGTGGAGAAAGAGGAACACTCCTCCACTGCTGGTGGGATTGCAAATTGGTACAACCACTCTGGAAATCAGTCTGGCGGTTCCTCCGAAAACTGGGCACCTCACTTCCAGAAGATCCTGCTATACCACTCCTGGGCATATACCCAGAAGATTCCCCAGCATATAATAAGGATACATGTTCCACTATGTTCATAGCAGCCCTATTTATAATTGCCAGAAGCTGGAAAGAACCCAGGTATCCCTCAACAGAAGAGTGGATGCAAAAATTGTGGTATATATACACAATGGAGTACTATTCAGCTATTAGAAACAATGAATTCATGAAATTCTTAGGCAAATGGATGGAGCTGGAGAACATCATACTAAGTGAGGTAACCCAGACTCAAAAGATGAATCATGGTATGCACTCACTAATAAGTGGATATTAACCTAGAAAACTGGAATACCCAAAACATAATCCACACATCAAATGAGGTACAAGAAGAACGGAAGAGTTGCCCCTTGTTCTGGAAAGACTCAGTGAAGCAGTATAGGGCAAAACCAGAACAGGGAAGTGAGAAGGGTTGGGTGGGAAAACGGGGAGGGAAGGGGGCTGATGGGACTTTCGGGGAGTGGGGGTCTAGAAAAGGGGAAATCATTTGAAATGTAAAAAAAAGGAAAGGGTCAGGCAGACCCTTAGGATTGCTACAGAAATAAGTGCAGCCCCAAACTCCAGTCCTTTGATGATTCCAATGGCCACTGGACAGAATCACCTCTGAAACAGCCTCATGCAGTTTGTGGCTGGTTTGATTAAGAACTGCCCCAATTCGTGGCCATTCTCTGTTTCCTAGTGGAATGCATCTAGAAGACATGGAAAAACTCACTCAGGGTCCTCGTGGCTTTGGGGGTGAGTGGAGGTGGGCTCAAGGCTGTAGACTGCAGAGGCGAGGGACTGTGGAATGGTGTCAGCCGGCTGTCCACCAACTGAAGACTCTTTGGCCTTTGTGTTTTTTTGCCTGGGCTCTGAAGACAAAGAGAGAATCCAAAAACATTAAACATTCATGGTAGACTTGGCTGACCTTAGTAATACCTTAAATGCTAACAGAAGCTAACGGAAGGGCTTAATTCCAATGACTTTTTTTCATTCTGTTCTCAAGTGTGTGAGGGTTCACACACATGCAAGGGCCAGCTTGTCTGGTTCTCTGACTCTACTCCTCTCCACTATATGACTGAGCACACCGCTCAGTGTTTTAGCCAGTTTAGCCATGCCCTGAAATTGCATGCAAGCTGTGACATCCACCCAATCCTCACACTTGCTGTGGCAAGTGCTTTACCTACTGACCCATGTTCCTCCCCTCCCCAAGTGTCACTTTTAAGGTGACTGAATTGTTACACAGCAGGCACTTGGCAGAGAGAGAGACACCTGCTGGGAATGATTCTAAAATACAGGTAACTTTGGTCTGGCCACTGGCTTGATTCTGACCACACACTGAGCCATCTAAGTTAGAAAGAAACTACCTGGACTCTCAGCAGAAGCTGGGGCTTACAAACACTGAACACCTTGACGTGGCTTATGGAAGAGGAAAAAGTGTCCTTTTTAAAGTTCAAAAGTGAAAAATGAAAATGTTTGCACTGACTCCCAGAACACGGTGGCAAGAGCCACAGTTCCAAGTGTCACCCACGTGTTGACGCTGTGGGTCTGAGACCTTGTGCCAATATTGACTGGGAGACTTGACCCTCTCCGTGTATGGGTTTCTTCCTGCCATTTGTGCCTGACACTGGCACAGGCTGCGGAGTCCTGAGACTTCCTGCAGTCAGGTTTTTATCTGTGATTCACTGCTGTGCAGCTGAGGGGCAGGTACCCAGCCAGGGTCTGCTCTTGTCCCTCCCTCCCTCTGTGCCTCCCTCCCTCCCTCCCTTTACCATCATATCAGGTTCTGGAGCCTTTTCTGCAATGACTTGTGACTTGCTCACACTCCAGTCTTTCCTCTTGAACTTGCTAATCCGGTTCTCACTGTCTTCTTTGGGCGGCAGATCTTCAACTCTGGCACCTGATGAAGCTCTGCGTTCAAACAGTGGTTCCAGGATGGACCTGTGAGCCGGGAAGGACAAAAGTCACAAAGCATTAACCCCAGAATGATAAGACTTCACTCCAAAGTACCAGCAAGACCCTCAACTCCATCTTCACCCAGCTTCTCGGGTTCCCAGAGACCAAACAACTCAGGGAAAAATGTACAGAAATGAGATTATCATCTGAAAGGGAGAAAATATTAGTGACTGTTTACCCTTCCCTCTGTGTGTTATATATTTGTTCTCTTGTGGATACGTGCACATGTATACATGTCACATGCATGCTTTCATGCCTGCATGTGAAGGTCGGAGGTCAATATTGAGTGCCTTCCTCTATCACTTTCCACCTTTTTCAAGACAGAGACACCCATTGAACCGAGAGTTCACTGGTTGGCTGGCCTGGCTGGCCAATGCATTATCAGATTCAGCCTATCTCCATTCAACTCTAGCAGTAAGGTTCTATATGTGTGCTGTCACGTCTGGCTTTGATGTGGGTGTTATGGATTCAAACCCAGGGCCTCACGCTTATACTGATGAAGCCATCTCCCCAGGTCCCACCAATATTTATTCTTTGCTGAGAAGAGATAAGGACAGAACACACAGAGTAAAAGAGTGGTGCATATCTTGTAGCTCTGTGCTGTGTCACAGCTTGTGGTCTGAGGCTGCAGAGCCTGCATCAATTCTACCTACAATTACTTGCTTGATATCCTGGGCACTGTGTCTTAGATTTGTGATCTGCAAAAATGGTTGGTACCAACGAGTGTTTGAAAAATGTCCACTAGGTATAATGATCGATTTCCAAGTCCTATAATGAAAACTGGTCTACTCACGAATCATGATCATGACAGAGGAGAGAGTTGGGTATGTAACAAGCATATTTTAGGTGAGGACAGACATCTTTGGTATTCAAAATAGCAAAGCAGCCCAATGTTGTTTTTTTTTTTTTAAATAAGATATATATGGATATTTAATGAAAAACAAAGTTCAAAAAAGTTTAAAATTTGATTTCACTTATTACTACATAAGTTAAAATAGTTGCAGCTGAGGATAATGGCTTATGCCTATAGTCCCAGAAACTTAGTAAGTGGAGGCAAGAGGATCACTCAAGCCCAAGAGTTTGGAACTAAAGTGGGCAAAGTTTTTGTTACAGTGTATTGTTGAGTTTCAATGCTAAAAAATGGATAATATTATAAGCTCATGTACAGGTCCCACATCATCAAAAATGTCATCTCAGAGCCAGTCTTGTTTAGTCTACATGCCAAATTACAGTATGACTTCACTAAATGACTTGGGAGGGGCTGCCTGGTGCCAACCCTACCATAGTTCCAGAGGGCATTTCTGCAAGACAAGGTCTCGTTTTCAAAACCACAGTACTATCATTCCTCAATCTCATGCAACAATCTTCAAATTCATTTCCCAGTTCTCTTACAATTATTTTAAATGGGTAGCTTGACTGAATTAGGATGCAATTAAGAGTTACTCTCTGTATTAGTTAGTACACATAGATCACTTGAAGCTTTTACAACTCTAGATCTCCCTTTCTCCAGTCCAGAATTAAGTTTTGTTGTCACTAGCTCTGAGGACTCAGGACAGACAAACTCCAGGGAGGTCTGCATGAGGCAGCACTGAGTTCTGTGGCTGTGCCTTCAGATTCTAAGTTTCTCTTTGTAGGGTCTTGTTTGTTTGTTTTGTTGGCTTTTAGTCAAGGTATCATTCTGTAGTCCTGGTGGTTTGCATAAAAGTGGCTACCACAGGCTCATTAAATTGGAATGTTTGCTCCTCAGGGAGTGGCACAGTTTGAGAAGGATTAGAAGGCATTGGGGGTGGACTTGGAGGTTTCAAAAGCCTATGCCCAGTCTGTCTTTGTATCCCTCTCTTTCTGCCTGTGGATCAGGATGAAATTCTCAGCTACTGTTCCCTACTGTGAGTACCACCAAGCTCCTATCATGTCCCTGCCATGCAGATGATGAACTAACCCTCTGGAGCTGTAAACAGGCCCTCAATTAAATGCTTTCTTTTCTAAGGTTTGCCTTGGTGAGGGTGTCTTTTCACAGCAATAGAATAGGGACTAAGACAATAGCTTAGGGTAGTCCTACCTGAAATTTGAGACATCCTCCTGTCTCAGCCTTTTGAGTGTTGGGATTGCAGGCATGAGCCATAACACCTGTCTGAAAGTTCTTTATCTCATTTCAAGGTAACTTTTCCTTTTAAAAGTTTTACCTAAATATCTGTCTGTCTATTATCTATCTATCTATCTATCTATCTATCTATCTATCTATCTATCTTCTATCATTTTATCATATATCAGCAACATCTGTCAGCCTGTTTATCCAACTGTCTGCTTGCCTGTTGCCTGCCTACTGTCTGTCTACCTGCCTGCCTCCCTGCCTGCCTGCCTGCCTGCCTGCCTGCCTGCCTACCTACCTACCTACCTACCTAATACTGCATATGCCTAAATGTTTTCTTGGGGTATTTTCTAATTGTTAAAGTCTCCACCTGAACTGTCTACAATATCTTGCATTTCCTAATCATTCATTAATTCATTTGCTGAACAAACTTCTACACTTTGATTTTGCAATTTAATAATATACTTTAATCTTTCCATCCCCAAAGAGTAGACCCTTAAATGTTTTTCCTTGTTTTAAAGAGTCACATCCAGGGACTGCCATAAAAATAAACATAGAGAAGAACATGCACTTAGATGCTTGACTTCCTAGAAAGAGCTACCCTGGGTGCTTGCGAGAACGGTCATGTCTGTTCTGAGGTGGTCCTGGTGGTTAGGAGCCAGGGATTAAGATGAAATTTGGAGGGCTGGGAAGATGTCTTAGTGAGCAAAATACTTGTTCAAGCATGAGAACTTGAGTTCATATCCCTAGCACCCATGTAAATAGAGCTGGACAAAGCAGTGTGTACTGTATTCTTAGCACTGCAGGAAAGGATGGGGAGGTTGGCTCATTGGTCAGCCAGTGTAATCAGAGAGTAAGTTCCAAGTTCTGTGAGAGATCTTGTCACAAAAGATCAGGTGGAGAGTAACTGAGGAAGATTCCGTGTACCAATTTCCGGTCTCTACACATGCTCACATGAGAGTACTCACATGTGCCCATGCCTGGGCACGCACGCGTGCGCGCGCGCACACACACACACATACACAAGAAACTGTCTACTGATATTTCTAATAATCTGAATGTTAAAAACTCATGAAGAGGTTGTGTGTGTGTATGTGTATGTGTGTGTTGTATCATCTTCTACCTTTGGAATTTTGTACTAATATTGTTCTTTGACTAACTGGTGAAGCAAATTAAGTTGGAAATTATTTTAAAAATAATTGATGAGATTAAAATACATGATGAGAAATTAAGCTGTGACTACAAGGCAGTTGTGTTCAGTAGGTGGTAAAATATGAATTTTTCATTTTTCATTTCATTTTTATTTTTTTAGATTAGCACTGTCAACGTTGGTCCTCATGAATAGAAGTAAAGGAGTCCACGCCTATGAATTACTCTCCTCAAAGGAGTGGTGTGTAAACACACCACGTCTCATGTTGGTGCCCAAAGCTAATGTCACAAGGTATTGTCCTACACTCCCCAAGTGCAAAAGAGCAGCCTTACCCATCAGATCCTGGCCTGGAGGGTGCATTGTCAGAAGAGTTGGAGGAGGTGGAGACCACGGAGGAGGCCACAGAGGTGACAGACAGCCTGCGCAGCGTGGAGGACAGGATGTAGGGCAGTACCATTGAGCCCGTGCGGCTCGGCTTCCTCTCTGTCATGCTGGGTGGCTGAAACACAGGCAGCCCCCAGGGTTAAGCAGCCTGCAATGGAGCCAGCATGGTCTGGGGCAGCCACCCATGGCACACTGACCCAAGAGCAAAGTCTAAGGAGGCCGTAGAATCTAAGCTAGGCAGGCGGAGTCTCCAGAAACCTAGGATGCCACCAGGGGATCACCATCTCCACGTGGTACCCTACAAAATCTGCTTCTAACATTGACTGGGATCTAACAATGATGGAAGAGAGTGGGTCTAGAGACCTTGTCTAGACCTTGACTAGGAACGTAGTCACAAAAAGACATACATGTGCCTAGTCAGCAGTAGGATGAGGCACAGTATCAGGAAGGGGAATGGACTGGCATTTTGGTGATGGGGTGAGCAGCAGAATCTAGCTAGCTATGTAGCTCAGCCTGACCTCAAACTCACAGCCATCCTTCTGTCTCAGCCTCCTGGGTGCTGAGGTCACAAGTGTGCATCACCACACCTGGCTGGCTGTGTACACTGATGGTGGGAAAGGTCCTCTGGGGGAAACTCTAGTGGGGAGGTGTGCAGAGCTCTGATTGGAGGAAAGAATTTGAAAGTCAGGGGCTCAAAACAAGGCTGTTGGAGAGGGTGAGGTGAACTCGAGGACAGAGGAGCACATCGGTGAGCAGGGACCAGTGACACCACTGATTGAGGGAGGAGAAGCTATCAGCCTGCTTCCCCTCAGCACTGGGGGTGGAGGAGTGGGAAATCCACAGAGACGCAGCCTCACAGAGTGTGTTAAAGATGGCAGAGAAATCTGTCAAGTGCACAATACAGTTTACAACTGTTCCTTCTCGCAAAAGGTCAGATGATCAAACTTGTGAAGATCTAGAAAAGCTATAAAAATCAGGCAGGACAGGAAGGAATGGCCATAGTGTAGAACAAGAAAACTGGCATGTCCTTGAGTGTTCTCAAAGTGCCTGCCCAGTTCAGCCACCTTGGTGTACAGTGTCATTAGGCCATTTGTAAAAAAAAATCCTGTAAACTGGAACCATGCTACATCTGTAAAATCTGAAGAACCCTGCTACATCTGTAACATCTGTAAAATCTGTGTTCCATAAGCTCTCTGTTCTGAAGGTCAATCAAGTTTAGGAGTCTCCACCCCAAGGAAGGTTCACATGACTAAAGGGAGAACACCCTGTCCTGCCTGCCCTTCTGCACAGCACACCTATGCTGGGGCCACCCACTGGCATCTGAAACGCTGGGTAATATCCTGAGAGAGACCTAGGAAGGTTCAAGGGCCATCGAGTCGAAGCTTACCAGCGTTATGACCCCGTACAGCTTCTCTACTTTCTCTTTGAGTTCACGGAAGCACACAGACAGCCGGTCATGCAGTGGCTTGAGTTGCTCCGTCAGCTTCTCCCCGTGGATGCGGATCCCTTCCGTGAGCAGAGGTATCTGGAAGAATGGTTGTGAAGGAAAAGAGACCTAGTTTGAGAAGGGAGTCAATTTAGAGATGGAGGTTTGGGCAACGGGGTGTAGTTGGAGAGCCCACAGACTCAGAATTGTCTAATGGAAAATGTCACTTGTTAGTCAAGGGCTTGGGAACTCTGTCGAAGAAACAGAGAAGATCCAAAGACTCTAGAAGGGCCAACTGGCAAAACTCATACAACTGAGCACCGGGGTAGTCAGAGAGACTGAGTTTTCTAGCAGTATTTACTGGAATGCTAAGAAAAAGAATGAGACCGATGTGTCAGCAAGAAACACAGGCTAGGAAACCAGACTTCAGAGTTTCCATGTGTGCGTGTGCGTGTGTGCGTGCGTGTGTGCGTGTGTGCATGCGTGCGTGCATGTGTGTGTGTGTGTGTGTGTGTGTGTGTGTGTGTGAGAGAGAGAGAGAGAGAGAGAGAGAGAGAGAGAGTGTAAATGTGTGCGTGTTTATGTGGAAGCTATGGGACAACCTCTGCTGTCATTCCCAGATGCCTCCCACCTTGTTTTGTTTTTTGAAGAAAGGGTCTCTCACTTGCATGGAATTCACTAGGATTCGCTAGGATGACTGGTCAGTAAATCCATGAAATCTGCCCTAATACTACAAGAGAGTACTGCCACACCTAGTCTCTGACTTTCTCTGTTTCTGTCTGTCTGTCTGTCTGTCTGTCTGTCTGTCTCTCTTTCTCACACACACACATACACACACACACACACACACACACACACAGATACACACACACAGACACATGCACACCCACATACAGAGAGAGATAGAGATGTTGAGAGAGATAGAGAGAGGGGTGGGGGGAAGGACCCCAGGAAGTAGCCTATAGCTTCACTTAAGCTATCTATATAGCATGCTGTAGGGCCAACTGCAGTGGACACCCTGCACCATGGAGTACTGTGCACAGCTGGCCAGCTGCGAGCCTCCCAGCCTACATACTTGTAAGGCGATCAGCCGCTTGAGGAGCTCCACCTTCTCCTGGTCCTCAGGATGCTCTTGTAAGTACTTTTCTGTAAAAAAAGCCTAAACAGAGAACACATATGAACATTACTTATGACACACTGCTGGTGGCAGAGAGAGGCAGACAGCTTCAAAAGGGAGAAAATGTCTTATGTAACAGCTAAACATCCATCCCTTTCACAGGACCGCCTTTACTGCACAGTGAATCATTAAGAGACATATATTAAACAAATTCATCTTTCTCTCTCTATAGAATGGTTTCCCTAATCCCCAAACCCATCCCATAAGTTGGGAAGTTTTCTCACTGCAGCTCAGAGAGGTGACACTTGTGTCTAAGAGCATACAGTGGCCAGTAGAAAATCAGAATGAGGTCACAGGAGTGCTAGGCCCCAGGGCCTTCATTCTTCTGGGCTATTGTGTTCAAATGGAATTGAGAACACCAGCCCATGTACCCCTCTTTCAGGCCCCTTCTCTTTCTGTCCCATCTTCTCTGTCATCAAAGGAGTTTCCTGGCCCCATGTTTATTTATTATTCAAGAAGAGGACTCCCAAAACATTCAGCCACCGAACATGTATCATAACAGCTACGATTACTGTCAACAACTGTCCTTCACCTAGACTGAATTCACGTCCTCCTATATACATGACGCTCTAGCCGAATCCTACCCGGTAGACTGCACAAGGCCAGTATGCCTCTCGTGCCTTTTCAGAGTAGCAGATGTAGACCATGTGAAGCTGTGTGGCAGCTTGAATGAGCAACACCAGCCTTACACTCGTGCATTTGAACACTCAGAGCCCTCAGCCGGTGATGCTCCGTGGAGAGGCTATGGAACCTCTGTGAGGTGGAGCCTGGCTGGAGGAAGTCCGTCACGGGGACAAGACCTGAGCATTTATTCTCACTCCATTTCCTCTTCCCTTTCTGTTTCCTGAGCGTGGATGGAAATGTAACCAGCTGGCTTCCAGCTCCGGCCACCCCGGCATGCCACTCCTTCCCTGCCATAATGACGTCTATGTCTCTCGAGACTCTTTCTTCATGACGTTGCTTTTGGTCATAGTATTTCATTATAGCAGCAGAGAAGTAACTAAGACAAGCTGAAACATCTTCTGTCCATACAACTTGGCTCATGTCGGGCTGGAGACTCCTGGAGACTCACTCTACATAAAGCATCTCTGCTTTCCCTAAAAGTGGCTTCCCTGGAAGTGCATCCTGAGCCCCGGGTGCACCCTGAGCTGTCTTCCTCCCAGAGGACAGGATAGCGGGTCCTTCCACCAGACACCGGGGCCTGGCACTCATTCACTGAGGCTTCACAGGACAATGTGAGGCCAGGGACAATCCTTGTGTAATTCCACAAGCCCATTCAGAGAGGGGAGAGGCAAACGACACGGAGAGCGGCCTGTCCGTCTTGTGAGCTTCAGGAGCAGGACTTACCTTTTCGTAGTTGGAGAAGCCCCCCATGACAGCGGGGTCTACAATGCCACTGAGCAGCATGGAGAGCGGGTGCACAGAGAGGGAGTGGTCCCAGGCGTGCTGCTGTACGCAGTTGCTGACCCTCTCGTTGGTCAGCTCCATGGTTTCTATGGCATTCTCCAAAGGGCTGATTTCTTCCTGAGGAAAGGGAGCAGATGGAAGAGAGAAGGAGCCTGGTGAGCTCCGCTCCAAAGACTGAAATAACCTGGTCATTCTTCTCAAGAGAGAGAAATTATCCACAACCTGCAGGAGCATTCGATTGTTAGGATTCTGTTCATCAGGGACCCCCATACTTCTCTATTGGTTAATTACAAAATTGGAAAATCTTAGGGAGGGGATGTTGTAAAACAAGAGCTGTAGAAAACACTGTTTCTTGGAGCAAAACAAAATGTATGACGATATCTAGAGCTGTAGGAATGTTGTTTCTTAGGCAAACCCATCTCAGGGGCTCTGAGGTGGTCGCTGGCTAGCAGAGCTGAGACCCTTCTGCGCTACTGGCAATGGAAACTGCGCCCTGGAAAATTCAGGTGTCCCCTTGGTAAGAAAAAGCAGGGATCTTGGAATTCCTATATCCACACCCTCGCCTCATCTGTTTAGGGTAGATCCTGTGGCTAAGGGAAGCCAGAAAGAACAGGGTGACTCAAGAACTACACCCAGTTTTAGATGAAGAAGCAATCACAGGAACTAGATTCTTCCAGAAATGTCCTCAAAACCACACTTCCCAAAAGGCTAGAACCTTCATTTCATCCACTCTTGGCCACATGGCTGCCTATCCCAGATTTTATTCCTAACATCTCTACCCAGAAAGCATGCTACACTTTAATGACTTATCATTAGCACCAAGGAATATGCCAAAGTTTAGGCCATAATGGCCAAGAAATATTTTCCTCTTCCCTTCTCTTTTCTTCTATACTTTACTTTTATTTTTGTACTGAGATAGGGTCTTACTACATTGCCCCAGTGACCTTTAACCCACTATAAGGGCCAGTCTAGCCTCATGCTACCACTGATTTTCTTGACTCCTCCTTCCAAAAGCTGGTACAGGCATGTACCACCATGTTCAGCCGCAAGAGAGGCCTGGGTCCTGGAATACCTTTTTTCTTCCTCTCTCCTCTGTTGAGTATGAAAATCTCTCTCTCTCTCTCTCTCTCTCTCTCTCTCTCTCTCTCTCTCTCTCTCTCTCTCTCTCTCTGTGTGTGTGTGTGTGTGTGTGTATGCCAAAGCACTGCTTCACACTGACTATACATGGTCAGCTCAGGAATTATTTTTCAAGTACCTACCTACTTTTGCTAAGCACCACACTGTGCATCAGTTACAAAAGCAATGAAATACACAGCCAGCTCAGAAATATGTAGAAGGACTGGTTCTTGGATTTTTTAAGGCACCAAAATCTAAGGGTGCATGAATGCTTTGGTTCTAAACTGATACAGTAATTATATATCATCTATACACACCTTTCTATATACTTAATTACTTTATTGGAGACAGGATATCACTATGTCCCCTGGATGTCCTGGAACTCACTGTGTATACCAGGCTGGCCTTGAACTTACAGAGATCTACCTGCCTTTACTCCTCAGGTCCTGGGATTAACTGCATGTGCCTCCTTCCATATCTGGCTTTGGATGACTGGTAGGACCTAGAGCTATAGCGGTGGATATTATACATTATCTAGGGAATAAGTCAAGGGAAGAGTCTGTACATATTTAGGATAGAGAAGCAGCTTGCTAGACCCCTAAATACATAGTACACCATCCACAGGCAGTAAAGCCCATGGTTGGCTAAGTTGCTGAGACTGGACTACACATTGTGACTACACTGTAACCCAAAGCTGGTAGGAGTTTGATAGTTTTAGTAGAAACTCAAGACTTTCAAATAGGGAGGGTTAGAAACATGCCCAGAATGGTAAGAGCACAGACACCACAAAGGCTCTCTGGCTGTGACTAGGCATTCTAGAGTTGGCTGCATGGAGAAGGTGGATCTCACACTGCACATCGACACCCATCTCCCCAAATGACATAATGTCACTAACTACTTAGGCTACCTAAGTCTTAGTTCCCACAGCTTCTCTCAAGAGATGGAAGGAGATGGATGAAGGTGGACAGGGAGGAAAGATGATAGACAGGTGGGGAGAGGAGGAAAGTGGTCACAAACAGAGGCAGGCAGACATGGAAGGCGAGGAAGATAAATGGATGGGAGGGGACGAAGATAAACGCAGGTGGCTAGAAATGAGATCGGGCTCCGCAGCGCAGACCCTGGGGAGCAAGCCACAGGAGGACTTGAACACATGAAACAGTCAGGTTTGCTCAGTGGGATCCATATTCTGCGCTAGCGGAGAACACTGGCTGAGCAGACCAAGGCAGAGAAGCAACAGGAGACCTTTGAGTACACAACAGAGGCAATAATGGGATAAAAACAAGGCAAATACATGGGGACAGAGAAGAAAGATCAAATAAGTACTATAAAGGTTAAAAGGTAGCTTTGGGAAGTAGTGGGGCAGGGGGTTGCAGCAACACGGATACTCAAGCTGAGAATGAGAGGGGCTTTGGGAAAGATGGCAGAGAGGCAACTGCAGAGGTATCCTGGCACTGATTCTGGGCACTGAGAGTACTACAGACAGATGGAGACAACGCCTCTCAGGCCACCAAAGAGTCAACCTCCAATTGTGACCTTTCGGGTTGGTGTCGTGACATCAGCTTTACAAAGCAACCCTATTGCACAAGTGTGCTTTTTATTTCGCCTTTAAAAAACAAAGTTGGCCCGAGGGAGGCAAGCCAAGCTGGTGCAGGCTGCAGTGGAACAGAACAAAAGCGCTTATTATTTCTGCAGACAGAGAGCTTCCCACCACGCACACCCCTGCCAGAGTTCCAACTTCAAATGACTCACTGTTGAAATCTGTTTGACTTCGAACCACTTGAGAATCCCAGGGAAGGTATAGGCCGTCGTGTATGTGGTCCTTTCAATCCACATGGTCTGGTACAAGAAAGAAAACACAAAATGAGACTGTGGCCAGCTTCCAGGTCACAACCGACCCCAAACCTCTGGCTCAGTTGGTGAGACTCCATTCTCACATGTCTTCTAGGGAGTGAACACATTCCTCAAAGAAACTCACGGATCGTGGGCTTTGGGTCTACCTGGAGTTAGTCTCCTTGGGCCCTTTCCTTCTAAAGATGGAAACCTGAGGTACTGACTCGCCTATGGTCGGTCTGTCAAACCAGCAGCAGGCCCCAGATCTGGGTCCTTCAGTTTGGAGGTTTCCCACTGACATGACAGCCTGCTTGACAGGTTACTGTCTCCGACAGGGCAAGCTCTAACCTCCTGTCTTAACCAATGAGGATGAGAGCGAAGACACTGGAATTCACCAGAAGGCAAACAGGGGCTGGAGGGATAGCTCGGGTGGGGAAGTGAAAAGAACCCACAACCAATCCCCAACACTCCTGCACAAAGCCAGGGGTGGCGGCATTAACTTGTAGTCCCAGTGCTGGAGAGCAGAGATGCAGGAAGATTCCCAGGGGTTCACTCTGTGGCCAGCCAAGCTGGGCTGCTAAGCTGCAGTCCCAAGAAAAGACCCACAGTCAAAATAACAAGATGGGGAGCTCCTGAGGAATGACCCCCAAGGGTGACTTCTAGCCTCCAAATGCATATACGCACCCCGCGCCTCACACACGCACACATACACAGAGAAAACAAGCCAAGTGGACTCACGGCGAATTCGTTTTCTGGGTCTTTTTCTCCTTTCCGGAAGGGCCGGGAATATCTGAACTGCTGCACTTCGTTGGCTCTATAGTAGCTGTAAAAAGCAGAGCAAATGCACTGGACCTCACAGAACCAGCCCACAACTGCACATGTGACACGCCCGGCACCAAGGTTTATCCCTATGGCCGACAGGGCCACACCGAGCTCCTGGGACAGTTCATACCTGGGTTTCATACTACATCTTAATTTTCATATGTGAGAGTTTTATGTTACAGCTCACAGTTTTAAAAGGTACATACACCCACCATGTTTGTGGTCTCCTTTGCATAGCCCTGCCATAATGCTGTTTATCAATCTCACTGGCATGGTAGCTTCTCCAGAGACAGGAAGCAACCTCAAACCCTGGGACAGGCTGGTCCTCAGTGATAGTTGGGCTAGAGGATCCTGTGCCCAAGTGCAGCTTACCTTTCCCTATGACTCAATGATAAAATCCATGTTGCTTTAACTTGATAAGCTTTCATCTTGTATGCAAGCAGTAAGTAATAGGTCTTCCAAAGTAGAACCAATGAAAAAAGTTTTGCTTTTGACAAGTTTCAAATCAAGTCTTGTTTTGTAACCCAGACTGGCCTTGAACTTGCTTCCCTTTCCCTCCACTGCTATGATGCCAAGAGGGCACACGTCCTGCCTGATTGCTTCTGTTTTAAAAGCCACTTACTTCAGGATCTGCTCTGGAACCGGCTTGTCCTTGTAGCTGGGAGGCAAGCTCATCACAGGCTTCACTGTGAAGCACTGAAGGTCTGAGGGCTTGTTAAGGAAAAGGTACCACAGGCTGTGAGGTCCTTGTTCCTGCTTCTCATCTCCCTTCAACTGGTGCCAGCGCTGCACAGAAAACCACTCCCATATGCCCTGCCACGATGCGAGATTCCCCAGGACGCCTCGTGTGGCCAGACATCTGGCAAATATCCTTGCCACATGAAGGGTCAGTAAAGTATAAGGAAATAGACAGCCAGAAGTGCTTTTAAATGATCTCTTTTGGCTGTGTATGCCTCTGAAACAGCTAGACTCCAGAACCTGGGGAAACACAATTGCTATCTTTAGGTGCTACTACTGATGGGGGTGGGGGGTGGGGTGCGGTGGGGAGGGACAGGGAGTCCCTTCATAAGGACTAAGTGTTCTGAATCTATCCTTTAAGCTCACGGCAAACCTCTAAGACAAATCGTTCTTTTTCAGCAGAGGAGAACTTGGAGGCTGAGAGAAATGAAAATTCAAGATTCTGCAACTGGGGAGTAAAATTAGACTCTAAAACCATTATGGGGTAAGGGATCTTGCTGGGATGGAACAGATAAAAAGTCCTAGGAAGGGCTTCTCCTGGCACCCTTACCAATGTAGACATAGCCTGTCCCTTGAGCCTACAGGTTCTGCACCCCAAAAGATAACCAAGTGAGGATTTTCTTCTCACTTGATGAGATACAGACTTTCCTCCCCCATGTCCTTATCTCTTAAATGAGACAGTGTGATAATATTTATAGAAAGAATATTTACTATATCTGGGTGTCAGCTAGGAGGGGCTGTGGAGCTGGCTCAGTTGGTACAGTGCTTGCTGTAACAGCATGGGGGACCTGAGTTCCAATCCTCAGGACACAGCTAAACACAGGCATGCATGCCCTGGTATTTGGGAGAAGGTATATAGGCTATATGCAAATACAATGCCATATACATGACTCGAAAAGCTGCAGATTTTGGCATCCATGCATGGTAGAAAGGGCAGGCTGGGAGGGTGTCCTGGAGCCATTGGCTGGGAGGATAACAAGAAGGCAGTTGGGTGGTTTTAAGTACGTGGTTTTAAGATCTCTGGCAACAGAGTCCAGGACATCCTTTAAGCTCCCTATCTGAGTATAAAGTTTATTTGTTCATACTCAACACTTACTAACCATGTCTTCCCTAAAGACCTCCAAGAGTTTTACACTGAGTGGTAGAAGGCATGGTTTGAAAGATCGGAGCATATCTGCCAACAGAGAAGGAGCTGCAACACTTCCCAGGGCAGAGAGCCACTGGGCCGCTGTCCCCATGGCGAGGATACACTGCTTTGGCGATGACTTGATGTCCTCTCCTGGTGGTATGGTACTGGTCATCTTCTCGGCATTCGGGAACTGGGTCAGCAACCTCAAGCTGAAGTCCTCTCGCCTCTCGTACTCCTTACCCCGGTAGATGAAGATTTTGTTCTGCAGGTCAGGGAAGCCAATGGAAGGGTGAAGGGGTTCATCAAAGCTAAATCCACAACCATGTCAGTGCATGATGAACATCATTTGTATGCTCAACAGGTATTGAGCAGCATCTATTAGGTAGATACTAGTTCATCCCTCCTTTCCTCAGTTGATGGACATGTGAACTGGATACAGGCTTTGGGGGTTATGATCAAGGCTGCTATCCCTACAGTGTTTTAGAATAATTAGATTTCTATTCACTTGAGTAAATACTCTCTGGCTACAAGCTCTTTTAGCATGGGTCATTTTCTTTGGTTATAGTTTACATTTTACATTCATATGTTAATATTTAACTCCCCATTAGCTTGTAGAATCATCACTGAGGGCAGAGAATTGTCTGAGTAACTTAAGGTCATTTGCTTCTTCCCAGGTACCTGGCACAGAGTAGACGATGAGCAGACACCTCCCCAACGAGAAGGAGGATCCATTGTTTTCTCACTAAGCAGCTGGGAATATAAATGACTCTCTTTTTGGTTATTGTCTTTGGTTGTTGTTGTTGTTGTTGTTTTGTTTTATTTTGTTTTGTTTTATTTTTGTAGCATAGTCTCATGTAGCCCAGGCTGACCTCTAACTCACTATGTAGTAGAAGATGATCGTGAACTTCCGATTCAGAGTCTATCTCAAGTGTCATGACTAAAAGCATATTCAAACATACCCATTTTGTGTGGTTCTGGGAATGGAACCCAGTGTTTCATTCATGCCAGACAAGCACTGAACCAACTGGGTTAACATCCCCATCCCATTCTATATTTCTAAAATTAGGAATATGAGAGATAATATGTATTTAAATAAAGCTCAGGTCTGAACGAGTTCTTTTTAAAGTTTTTGTTTCTTAATGTACTACCTGTGACAGTATAGGTACTTTTGAGAGGGGTCTCTCACACTTGTCACTATTACAAAACTGCTTTTACTTTGGGGAAGTGTTTGTTGTCTTGTTCTTGGAATATCTGATTTCTAAGTAGCCCTGACTGGAAATAAAATAAGCAACAAAACACATCCATCCACACTCATCCAAGTTTGGCTTGTGGATGGGGCTGATTCTGTTTTTCCTTTTGTCCTTGCACCTGGGGAAGCCATTGCACAAAGGGTCGGCCAGAATACCAGTGGTGTCAGGGGCGTGGGGCAGAGAGGCCAGCATTCAGGAAGAGGTCTCTCTCCCTGACCCGACCTCCCACAGCGGGAACACAGGCCAGCAGCTGCCGCCGGCCATCTGGAAGAAAGATAAGTCTCCATCTCCCCTGAACCCCACTCCTAATGGCTCTGAGGACCACCCCCAGGCTCCTCACCCGCAGGAAGGAAGGGAAGCCCTGTCCATAGTATCCCACAGCAAAGTATTCAGGCTGGGGCCTCATGGCCTTAATGATGTTCTCGTAAAACAAGGCTCTTTTTTTCTGAAAAACAAAATAACACATTCCACCTGGAGGTTACCAGGAAGCTATCAGGGGAAGAAATAAAAAAAGAAAAAAGTCAGCCCATTTGCTGTGTTTTCTCATGTATCAGATAAATGGAAGGTCTTCAGAGACCACCTTGTAGGCCACAGGGTGACTCTGTTCTGCGATCTGATGTTTGGGACTTGGGTCCAGGATAGTCCAGATAGACTTTCTGAGATCCACAGGTAGTATCCAAATGTAACCAGGCATGTGAAAGTAGATGCTGAGAAAATTTCTATTCTGAGCAGGTGATTTGCAGGGCCACCTTGGGCTCTGATGACCCTAAGCTGAGTCCCACCCACTCTTCACTCTCTTGTTCTACCTCTTTGGATGGTTTACTATGGACTCTTTGAGACGGGATTGTAGGTAATTCAGGCTAGCCTCAAATTCTCCATGTAGCTGAGGATGACTGTAAACTCCTGATCCTCTTGCCACAGCTACCCGGGTGACCCTGGGATTACAGAAATCCACCTCGATGCCTGGTTTCATGTGGAAGCAGGGATTGAACCCAGGGCTTTATGCATGCTAAGTGTGAGCCAAGATCCCACACAGCCTCCCAGGACCTTGCTCTACAGGCCAGGCAGAACTTGGACTCTATGCCCCAAGCAGCTGGGATCATCATCTTGTACCTCACCCAGCCCTACCACAGGTGACAGAACTCTGAGATGGCTCTAGGCAACCGTCTGTCAGAACCATGCTTTCTAAATTTGGTGACTGGTAGCCAGTATCTTAACTCAATCTGGCTTATAAAACGATTGAGTAAATTAATTTCTGACCTCTCAGTGACAGAAGGTGGTAAAGTCAATGAGATTTCACTAAATGTTCTTGACAAACAGATCCATCTTCAAGAAAAAAAGATTAGGGGCTGGAGAGATGGCTCAGTGGTGAAGAACACCGACTGCTCTTCCAGAGGTTCTGAGTTCAAATCCCAGCAACCACATGGTGTCTCACAACCATCTGTCATGGGATCTGATGCCCTCTTCTGGTGTGTCTGAAGACAGCTACAGTGTACTCATATCCATTAAAAAAAAAAAGTGGGCATGTAGGTGGCTGCATGTGTATACTGCTTGTCTGTAAGAGCTGAACTGTGCCTGCAGTTGGCCTTGGTACACAGGCTCAGGGAACTGTGAACGCTGAGCCTTTAGAGACACCAGAAAAGGTGGCAAACCCCATTTAGATAGAAACAGAGAATGGTAGAAACATTCACAGCTTGTCCTGGTAGGCACAGTGGCATTCTTGGAGGAAGCAAGGCCAGCCTCAAGGATGGGCTGTCCTCTCACTGTAAAATTATATCTTATTTAGCGTGAGTAAGCACACATGTCACAGTTCATGGGCTGGGAACAATTGTGAGAGTCTGTTCTTTCCTTCCAACATGTGGAATGTGGGGCCTGAACTTAGCTTGGCAGGCTTGGCAGTAAACGCCTTTATCTGCTGAATCGGCTCACTGGCCTAGGACAAGGGAATTTGGTGAACAAATGATGTCCCCATGGTAGCCAGGATGGGGTGTGATCACCCAGGCTCAGTGCTCCCACCTTCCCCAAGATAGTCCTCATTCCCAGTCCCAGGGGACATCTTTGAGGACAACCTGGAGAACAACAGCCAAAGCTTTTGGGGTTATACATCTTTCCTTTTAAAGTAAGGTTTACCTTACTGGGAAGAGTACCCTTGGCCCTGTTTTCAACCAAACTGTTCTTAGTAGCGCCCATTTCAGCAGCCTTGCTGGCCCAGACTTACCAAGAGACTGCCTAGACCCTCGTAGTCAAAGACTTTGCTCTCGTAGGTCTCCGCCAACTCTTTGCTCAGTTTGATGGCCTTCTCCCACATCTTCAGAGGGAAAACAGGGTGAGATGCGGAAGGCACAACAGCCATCGTCCTTGGCAGCTGTTACCTCCCCAGAGAATAACTAGGACTAATAGCAGGCTGAGAATCCGTAAGGGACCCTGACTTGCGACATCATCTGATCAACTAACCCTCTCTTTCCTGGTTTTTAAGAATACCACAGGTTGAATACTCCTTATCTGAAATGCGTGGGACTACCAGTGTTTCCAATTTGGAATTTTTTTCTCTTTTGATTTGGGATAATTTCCATAGACATTATTGGTTAGGTGTCTCTTCATCCAAAATGCTCCAAAATCTGACACTTTCTTCAGGCCATGTTGGTATTCCACAGCTTTAGAGTTTGGAATGTTTTTCATGTTGAATTAGAGGGGCCCAACACGTGTATCTTGAATTTGTTGCCAAGAGGTGCTTCTCTGGATAATTTCCCAAAACACAAAGAACATGCATCTCCACTGAGGCAGTTTGGAGTTTAAAAAGCCAAGAGCCAATGACAAAAAGAAAAAAAAAAGGAAAAAGAAGGTATTCCTAGGATCGGGAGTGTGGGAGTGCGACTAGTCAGGAAAGGTGGCTGGTGTGGGACTCCACTCTGGGGTGAGTCTGTGGGTGCAGAGGCTTGGGTGTGTAGCCACTTATGCAGGTGAGTTATCTTCAGTAACAGGAAGGGGCCAAATGGTAGGTGGTATGGAATTTAGGGAACTCCTTCCACATGGGAGTCAATACTAGTTATAGCCTCATGCGACAACTCTGTGTCCCAGGCTAGCCCAACTAGCACCCAAATGGAGTCTTCTCACCATTCTGGAATTGTGCGGAACATCTCTTAGGTGGGCACTGTCCACGCCACTCACTGCTTATTTCCTCTCCAATAAATAATCAGAATTCAAAAACAACATGGAACTAATAATAAAGTCAGGAGACAACAGACATAATGTAATAAAGAACTGGTCTTTTCTGTTTCAAGTCCTTTTCTCCTTACCAGGGAATGAATTTTTTTTTTACTATTCCTGGTACATTCCTGTAGGCTCCAAAATCTATGCTAAGAGGCAACTAGAGAGAGCTATCCTGCTCCCAAATTTATGTTGACAATGCATTTCAAAGATACCCTCTAGACAGAGTCAGGAGGCCACTAGCCACGTGATTGAAGAGTGGGCCCTGTAAGGTGAGCACTGCAGCTCACCCTGAAACCCCAGCACTCTGGATGTGGAAACAGTAGGAGGATTACAAATTCAAGGCCAACCTGGGCAATTTAGTAAAATTCTGTCTGAAAAAAACACTAAACACCAAATAGAGTTGTAGTTTTCAATGACATACCAGAGAGGCAAAGGGGTCTAGAGATTGAGTTCAATCATGTAGTGAATAATTCAATCATAGCTAGGTTAAGAAAAATTCTGTATAAATCATATATATCGATTTTTTTTTTCTTTTCTTTTTTTAAGACTGCATTTGCTATGTTGCCCCAGGATAAACTTAGTTTCTGAGCTCAAGCAAGCATCCTGCCTCAGCCTCTTGAACCAGTAGAACTGCAGGAGCTTAAGACCGCAGCTGGCCTCTTCAGTGTTCTAGAGAGGTAGAAAACACGGGACCTCTAAGATCTCTCGACACCCCACCTTGGGTATTTCACCATTTGGCAGATCCTGCTTTGTACCCTTTACAACAATATTATAATAATTAGATACAGCAATCTGTTATCAACTCTGGGGGGGACACCCTTGGCTACTCAAAATTTTTAGCCAGTTCATCAGAAGTGTGAATGATCTGGAGTCCCTCATACTATGGCTCCCATCATGAGTACAGTTTATATATATATATATATATACATATATATATATTATATTTATATAATTTTTACTTGTGTATGTGGGTGTAATATATGTATGTACATAAGAGTATTTGTATATGTGTGGTGTAGACATGTGTACATATATGTTGGTGTGTCTGCCTGTACAGATGCGTGTGGGGGCCAGAGGGCAATGTTAGTATTTCATTCCAAAATCACTTTTTTGTTTTTTGGTTTTTTTTGTTTTGTTTCAGACAAGGTTTCTCTGTGTTGGTCTGGCTGTCTTGGAACTCACTCTGTAGACCAGGCTGGTCTCAAAGTTAGAGATCTGCCTGTATCTGCCTCCCAAGTGCTGGGACCAAAGGTGTGTGCCACCACTTCCCAGCTCCCAAATCACCTTTTTACCTTATCTTTTTTGAGATAGGATCTCCCACTAAACATGAGTTTCACTAGTCTGGCAGCCCAGCAAGCCCTAGAAAACTTCCTGTCTCCTCCCAGTCCTGGGGCTACAAGTATATATCCCCAAGGCCTGCTTTTACATATCCATACGGGAATCTGAACTCAGGTCCTTATTCTGACATAGCAAGCACTTTATACACTGAACCATCTCCTAAGCCTCTGTCATTTTGCTGGGGACAGTGCATTTCTCCTGTGTGCTCTGTGCAGACTCAGCACTCAAAATTAGAAATCTATTCAACAGAATCTTTGTTTTTCTTTCCAGTTGTTAAAAAAACAAGAACAAAAATAAAGCAAAAAACCCCCCAACAAAACCCAGACAACAACAACAACAACAACTGAGAACCCCTCTGCACTCACTTTGCCTTTATCAAAATAGGATATGATCTCTTGATACAGCTTCTCTTTAAGTTCCTGCTGAGTATAAACATAGTAACTATCCCTCTGCAGCAAATGGGGCACGCAGGGCTTGTCCGACCACTATAAAGAGAAAAAGATAAGACAGGGATTAACAAGGCAAAACTTGAGACCCAAACAGCCAGGAATCCACTTATGTGCATGCCGTAACTCACCCATATTGTGTTTTAACTTATTTACCAAACACAAAATTACATACACGAGGAGGCCCATATGTCAGCTCCGCTCCGAAACAAGTGTCACGCCAAATGGCCAGACACCTGCAGCACTCCTCAGCCAGGGAGGAACGGAGGGAGGCTGCTCACCCAGCGCAACACCGTGTGGAGAGCGTCCTGAACACAACCAGGTGAGAGAAGCACACTAGGCCCACAACCAGGGAGGAACAGGTAAAACTGTCACTGCCTGCAGACATACATATCCTTCTCCGTCATACACGGCAGCCCCGTGCAAAACCAGACACAGCTTTGAGAACTAAGAAGCAAAGGAATAAAAACATGTGAGGATGGACCTTGGCTACAAAGATGGCCGCCACACAGATGACCGCAGAAGCAAACAGTCCATCACAATGAAGCCCGTTGGACAACTCGGACATCACCAGGGTTACCCAAGGCTTACACGCAGGGAGCTTGGCCCTACCATTCAAAGGCACAACTGCAGCTCCAAGAAAAGGCAAACTCTCTCTCTGCCTTGGGAGGGGAGCACTAGTTCACAAATGTGAGAGTTCTAACTGAAGCCCTCCCCCTCCCGCCACTGCCCTTCTTTGGTGGTGGTGGGAATTGAACCCTGGGCTTATGCACGCTAGGCATGTGCACTCCAATTGAGGTGCACCCCCAGCCTTATTTCTACATTTTTGACACTTGAAGTCTTACTAAGTTGTTCTGGCCAGCCGGCCTTCAAGGTGGAATCCTCCAGCCTCAGCTTCTTCCCTACCAGCTGGAATCACAGCTCTATCCTAGCAGGCCCTGCAAAGTTAGTTCATTCCCTCCTTCCCTCCCTCCCCTTTCCTTCTCTTCTTCCCTCTCCTCCTTGCCTTCCCCTCCCTTCTCCCCTTCTTTCTTGGGCCTGAAAATAAGGGTATGAGCAGGCTGTGTGAGCGCTCTACCACTGAGCTATACCCCGAGGGTCAAGTCATTTGAAATTCCAGGCTTCTAAGGCCCAGATGGAAAAATACAAAGGAATGGGAAACAGCTCAGGGGAGTGGGGCAGTGAGAAGTGAGGAGAAATGTCCGTGATGATACACTGTATAGAATGGATCATAGCAACAGTGTAGCCTTAGTGTATGAACAGAGGCCCCACATGCAAGGAGATACTAGAAATGAGACCTTCTCCCACACAGAGATAAAGCTGGGATCCTATGCAAAATCTACTTTTCATACCTTTAGATTAGGACAACTTAATTTTCTTTTCTTTTGCTTTTTAATTTTTTGAGGTGGGCTCTCCCAGAACTTGCCACCCCCCTGACTCAGCTAAGTGCTGGGATTATAGGTATGGACCACCATGGCCAGCTTGAGAGTTTAATTTTCTGGGCAACAAAAGTAAAAAAGACCTACAGGGCTATTCACCGGGGACCACTCTCTGATGAAATCGTAGGTAGCAAAGCCCACAGATGCAGAAAACCCTTCAGTATCCCAACCTTGAGCGTGGGTTGTAGATTTCTTTGGGAAACGGGGAGGCAGGGAACTCCTGTGGTTAGCCGCAGAGAATGAGGCATGGACAGAATTTTAGAATCAAATCAGATCAAGATAAGAATGGAAGCCAGAAGGTTTAGCGAGAGGCCACGATAGTACTTCAGGTAGAGATGCCAGGGGCCTGGTCATGGATGGCAGCAAGGGATTATTATTATTATTTAAAGTAGAAGATAGATGTGGGGCATGTGTTATTGATGGAGAAGTAGAATGCAGCGCCTGGAAGCATAGGACGGACTGTGATTAACTAAGCTCCTGGGCAGAGGGGAGGTCAGAAAGAGAAGGGGTGGAGCAAAGGGTGGGGCAACTGTGCTCGTGGTTTGGACACATTGAGTTTGAGTTATTATCCCTTCAAAGACTGATGCTTATGAAGGCATCCATCCAAAGGAGGACAGGGCTTCAAATAATTACCTGGGATTTGGGACAAGCAGAAGCACTGATATAATTTTATTTGGGGAGAGGATAGATGGGATATACAGGAACGTACTTCTTCCAAGTAGCTTATTCATTTGTAAGTCACCTCTCTACTGTTTTACACATAACCATCATGTATTTATTTAATTAGAATGCTAACCATCACGGAGGCTGCTAGGCCGTGCCCTGCTTCCTAAGGTGCTTTAAACACCAAATGATCATCTTCCCAGTCTTGATCTGAAATGCAACATGTTTACCCAGAACACAGGAACACATTCCTAGATAAACTATATCCATTGAATGAGGTTCTTTCCGGCCTGTATCATGAAGCTGATAGAATTTAGTCCTGAGGGACTGAACCCATGGTAAATGCTGTGGGTCTTCCACACAGGACCCATGTATTACCTGCAGAAGCTCCGCGTGTAAGAGGAGTGTGTAGGCGGCTTCTGTATAGTTCTCACAGTCTCTGTGCAAATCTCGAAGCTTGTACAAATACCTGGTATGACAGGAGAGAAGGGGCCCTTTGTCACCAAGGAGGTGAGCCAGCGCTCAGAGCCTTCTCCAGCCAGGTCCCTCCCAGCCTGCACATAACCTTCTGCTTCTAACAGGAACACCTCCTTCTCTTAGGCAATAGACTCACCACTTCCTATTTCTCTAGCACATGGTACTTCTTCCTACCCTGTGGTTTTCCTAGTTCTTCTATGTTGTCTTCTTTAATTTATTATTATTATTACTATTATATTGATTCTCTTTGGGATGTGAGGTAAAGCTTTGGAAATCCTATTGATGACAAGTTGACTTCATGGTCAGAGACTCATGACCCTCAAACTAAGGGCCATCATGGATTACTTCTCCTTCCTGTCCCTTTCAGTCCCTTCTATCCCTCCTGCATGCTGATTACACACTTGATGCGACTACAAACTCCATCAAACTGTATTTGTCTGTGGCTCTGTCGTGAGAGCTCACCCCCTGAGGTAGACTGCACACATCCTGTATTTGCCGGAATCTATTGAGGCAGCAATGGTGCTCTTGGGCAGTATTTTCTGATTTAAAAATATACCACAAACCCATGACATAGATAGCAAAACCACGGCATTTCCTTCACTTACCGTATGTATATGTCCTCTCGATGCTTTTCTTTATAAAAATTCTGCCAAAAAGAGGGTCACAAAATACCAAGATAAATTAAAGACTGCTGATAAACTTGATACAAAGACAGCCAAAGCATGACTGCACCTTTATTTTTAAGTGTTTGAGAGTGCAAGTGTAGTTGCCATCTGACGCCAGAAGAGGGCATCAGATCATCTGGAGCTGAATCTACAGGAGGTTGATACATGTGCTGGGAACCAAACTTGTGTGTCTTCCAGAAGAGCAGCACACACTCTAAACCATGAAACAACCTCTCCATCCCACCTGCTGCTTTCAAATACTGTCAATTCTCCAAAGAGACATTATTAGCTCATTGTTTCTCTTAAGAAGTTCCTCTATAAATATATAGGAAGCAATGGGCTATATAGAAGTATAGAAATTAAGATGATGCTTCCGAGAAATATAAGAGATTTTTCTATGGGGACAGCAGGTGCTTGTCTTATTCTGAAGCATCCTGCTACATTTATGTCCCTGGCAGTTAGGGAGGTGAGATATTATTGGTTTATATTAAGCAGAGAGATACATAGTGACCTAAACCGTGGAGGTCTCTAGTCCCAAGAAGAGGGAAGACTGGAATTTTACTGTCAGGAGAACTGCACAGACTAAGTTTCTGTGTGCAACATCACAGCGGAAAAGTAAGCACATGGAAGTAAGACCAGGAGTCAGGTTGAAAGGGTTTCTGGGAAAGGCTAGGGTGTCAAGACTGCACGTTTTGCACCTGTTTCCAGGTACCTGAAAGCCTGTGCACTATTCTTTGTGACTAGGGCATGGGCTTCATAAGGGTGCTCCAGGGTGGCTGGGCATCTGCACTGTTGACCTAGAGCTGAGTTGGTGGAGCAGGGGCGGCTCAGCTGTGCCCACTCACAAGGCCAGGGACCAGGCCCTTACCAGAACGTTTACTGTACAGCTCATGCGGTTCTCCTTGCTCTCGTCATGCATGATGATGGTTCTGTAGTCCAGCAAGTGCTCTAAGAGGCTGCTGACCAGGAAGGCAAAGACTTCCCCAGAGCTCGAGAGATATTTATGTTTCCGGCAATGTTCTAAGAGTCTAGAGTAGGGAGAGAAAATTTCCATGGTTCACCTAGCTGCTTTGGCACCCTCTGGGAGCCCCAACCAAGTCCTAGGAGCAAGAGGCTCTAGACATAATAGTTAGCCCCTGTGGTAGTCAAGATGCCCTAGGGATTTCAATGGGGCCCATATAAAACCTACTGTTTTCTCAGGTTTAACTCTTTCTTGTAGGCACAGTCAATTCTCACCAATCGTTTAGAACCCCAGGCCACAATGTCTTCTGAACACTAGTTAATCAACAATTTCTTTAGTGGACATCACAGAAATGAGAGCCCTTGCCTACACTGTCCACACACTTCTTGCCATTCTAACTCATCTCTATAACAATACCTGTCCTATGGCTTTGCTCTCCCAAGGGCCTAGTATTGAACAGACAGTCAGAAAATCCCAGGTAGAAGGCAAGCCCAGAGGAACCTTGTAGTCATTTGGATAGGTCTTCAGATAAAAAGGCAGACCTGGGAGCAGACAGAATGGGGCTACACTCAGATCCAGCCCTCCCCTTTGGATGACATAGAGAGCAAAGTGTTGGGGCTTCTTCAGTATCAGAAAGAAAATTCAGAAATGGTAATGGGTCTAAAGAATCAGCCAGGTTTGGGACTGGAGACATGGCTCAATGGTTAAGAGCATGCACTATTTTTACAGAGAATCTGAGTTTTGTTCTTCAGCACCTCTGCTGGGAAGCTCACAAGCATCTGTAACTACAGCTATGGAGGGAGGGTCTGATAACCTCCTTAGAAGGCACCTGCACTCATGAGCACATACCTCCTCTCTCTCTCTCTCTCTCTCTCTCTCTCTCTCTCTCTCTCTCTCTCTCTAAAATAAATATTAAAGAAAAATAATTAACCTAGATTCTAGGAGTATTTTTGGGTGTTGGGACTGATACAGTCATACATCCAGAAAGAATAAAGGAAACAGAGTAAGATCTCTCTATGAAGGTATAGGGATTTTTTTAAAGTGTGTATTCTATCTTGTGTAGTGTGTGTGTGTGTGTGTGTGTGTTGGGGGAGTGTTCTACTGATGAGTTATTTGTCAACAGATCTTTTTAAAAGCAAGATTCATACTAGGCAGAACTGGCTGGCCTGGAACTCACCATGCAGACCAGGCTGACTTCAAACTCAGAGATTCTCTGACCTCTGCCTTCAGGGTACAGAGATCAGGTACCGCCATGCCCAACTATCCCCATATCTTATGTCTGTTTCTATCTGTGTGTAACTGCCAGATAACTCTAGAATTTCAAAAGCTGTAAGCTAGGAGCGTTTGAAGGTATGAGACAGAGACCTCATGGAAAAAGGATAGAAAGATCACTTTATTCTGTCTGTCAACAGAACAAAGACATCTAGTTCTTGACAACGGAAGCTAGTTCCCTGCCCTGTTCCACTATCATGTGCTCCATGCGTTGACTCCTCCTCAGGGAATCTTTGACAGACACGATCAAAGCCGGTGGTCCCTATGTTCATGCTCAGACTGGTCCAGAAACATTTCCCCAGAGCAGGAGAATAACCAAGTGACATAGAGAAGACACAATGTGTGGCCTAGGTGGTTGGTTATCAAAGTTCAGAGAGCACAAGAAACCAATGTGCACAGCCATCTCACAATGGGAGGGTTAGAGCAGTCAATCTTAAAAAACAGCAGCAACAACAACCACGCACATTGTTTTCTGTGTACGCGTGTGGCTACAGGTACATGGTGTAGCACGCGTGTGGAGGACCTCAGGAGTTGGCTCTCTCTCCTTCTACCATGTGGGTCTCGGGGATGGAGTTCAGGCTGTCAAGTTCCCTGGCCGGCAGAGCCATTCTGCCCACCTGTGGTCAAACTTTTTAAAGTGTGAACTCTACAAGTGACACTCTGTTGACACACTGCCTCATTTAGTCCTGACAATAAAAAGCAGACACTACTCTTACAGATGGAGGTCATTGGGTGAGGCGCTTGATCTGGCATGCTGACTGACTGGCTGCAAAGACTACATCCGAGAACGTGGTGAAAAGAGGGTTTGTCCTTATTCCTGCCAGTCCCAGTAGCTGGAGGCTTGCACCACACGACACAGCCAGTGAACAGCTGAGTAGGGGAGACAGCAGACGGAGGGAGAATGTGGCCTTAGATGAAGGGATGTTGTCTTCATGGTCTGCAGCACCCAAGCTGGCTAAGAGACAACTGCTCTGTTCTCAGAATTCTTTGATGGCACATGAGGTATTTTTAAGTCTAACGTCAATCAATCTTGACTTCCTTTAAACGGCTGCTCTGAAGCCACAATTAGAGATGCCCCACTTTCGCTCAGGTTCATAATTAAGACGCCAGGCAGGATGCCACAGCTGCACGTGCCTCTTCCTCTCCCCTTCTGCTGCATTCTCCAGGGCCAGGCTGGTTAGAGGACCCCAGCAGGGATTCCCGTTGGGTAAACACTATCCACCGCATGGCTTCCAACCACGCCACCCAGGACCAGTTGGTGACTGGGTGATTCTGAACCCACCAACCTGCTGCAGGGTGGACGGCTGTTCCGCCCACCTCTGACCTGAGGTGCTTCTCTGAGATACTCACAGCTTTTCCAGAAGAACCTTGTATTCTTCGTCTCCTCGGCCGCCTTCCACTTCCTGATCCAGCTTGGTGATCAACTCGTTCTCAAACTGAAAGAGAAGACAATTTCACAGGAGGATGTCAGAACCTAAGAAGAGCACATGGTAGGTTGTGGCCAGTCTTTCTAGATCTGGCTCAATCCCTTTCCAATTGCAAACTGTTCCCAAAGTACATGGGGAATTATCTGTAACTCGCCCACCCATGCAGACAGTGCATCACGGTGTATCAAAACATCCCAAAGCAGGTTAGTCCCTGGCTTTACACTTGTTAACACTCCTGAAAAGTTATTTTATTTACCACTATGGATATAAAATAAATTCATAACCACTGTCCCCTTTGTACCTGCTATAGCATAGTCCTATCTGGCCAGAAACTCATGACAATTCTGCTGCCTCAGACTCCTAAGTACTGGGATTATAGCTATACATCACTACCCTGAGCTTCTATCTTGTCCAAGTCTTGAGGATGAAATTATTTTTGCTCTGCATCATAGCTGCAAAACCTTCCTTTCAATACTAATAGATCTGTAGATGTTATAGATGTGAAACAGAGTCACCTTGGTTGTTAATTTGGCTCTATCTGGGATCAACTAAGAGAAAAGCTTCTAGATAGGTCTATGAAAGTATATGAGAGGAATACTCTCCCCAAGAGTGGGTAGTCGGATGGAAAAGGCTGTACCTTTGGCATGCCATTGCTCCTTCTGGTAAGTGCATCTACCCTACTGCTGCTGCCACTTCCTACCATTGCTACCAGTACCACAATCTTTGCTGGATACGGAAGCCTGTTTCTTTGACCTTCCAACTTGAACTGAAGAGCAGAGGTTCTTCAGGAATCCCCCCCAGGCCTTCAGCTCTAGATCAGGAGTGCTGAGGCACCCAGCCTTGTGGGCTGAGCAGCTATGGGCGCTCAGCTTCCCGGGTGCTGACAGCTGTTGGCGGGCTATCCAGCCTGTGCTGCATAAGCCAATGTAATAAATATGTTTTGTAATCTGTACTTGGCATTTTCAATCTGTTCCTCTCCGATTACTGCCGTATACAGTTAAGTACAGGGAGGTCTAGACAAAGCACGGGCTAAAGCTCTCAAAGGGAAGCAGGAATGGTGGGAGCTGGGCCTGCATCACCCTTCCCTCAGCCGGCCACACAGGTTCCACCTTCAGTTCTGGAGTCAGCTGTATCAGGCCAGCTTTTCTTTTCTTTTTCTTTTTCTTTTTCTTTCTTTCTTTCTTTTTTTTTTTTTTTGGATTTTTGGATTTTGTTTTTTTCGAGACAGAGTTTCTCCTTATGGCTCTGGATAGCCCTGGCTGTCCTGGAACTCCCTCTGTACACCAGGCTGGCCTCGAACTCAGAAATCTGCCTGCCTCTGCCTCCTAGAGTGCTGGGATAACAGGCGTGCGCCACCACCGCCCGGCAGCTTTTCATCTTCTAGTTTCTGGGCCAGAAGACCCAACCATAAGTCTAATTCTTTTACACAAGGAAATGTAAAAAATGTAAGTTTTAAAATGCATTTTTTGTTGAAGCTGCTGCCTCTCCATTTGGAGGGATGGTAGAGAAAGCGTAATTGTTACATGGTAGTGAGGTCAGAGTTGGCCTCTTCTTACCATTTGGAAGTTGCCATTTCCGCTCAAGTTGAACTCGCACTGCATCATATCAAAGAAAATGGGGATCGTGGCCTTTCGGAGCTCCACTTCAGGGGTCAGAGTGACTTCCAGAATGGGACCCACCATGGATGGGATGAATTTGATTTTGTGTGGCCCTGACATGAAAACAAATGGGGATGTTAGACTACGACATCGCCCTCAGTCCCATCTCATCCATCTTCTTCTACAGGGCCCAGAAGAGAGGAGAAAGTTCACATGCCACACCATGCCAATCACGGAAGGCTGCCGCAATGCTGCCTTCCGATAGCATGTGGGTGGCATGAGGGCCGAGGCCTCATTGCCAATGCCCAGGTAAGAGGGTACAGAACCCACAAGTCTACTTTACTTCTGGACACATATACAGACAGATCTCAGGGCTAAGTGAATTAAAATAAGAATTCATCATGGATGTGTGTTTTTAATATAACCTGTGCTGAGAAACCTTTGCTTTAGAACAAAAAAGAAAAAGAAAAAGAAAGCAGTCGGGTCTGCCCAAGGTCAGATACTCACCCAGGTTATACCACATGTCCCGGATCCTAAAGCCGATTTCCTTTCTCATGTCCCCGTATCTAGGAAGAAGATCATAAGAACAGGATTTGCAGTGGAGCTGAGCTGTGTGCAATACAGTCATCCCTCGACACGGCAGGGGCTGGTTCCAAGCTCTCCAGACCCCCAGATATGTTCAAGTCTTTTATGCAAAATGGCTTAGGGACTTTGCGCATACGCTATGAGCAGCTTCCCTCACACTTCAATCTCTTTGATGGCTAGGAGTATCTAAAACAAAAGACTGGGGATTCTAATGGTAGAATATTTGCCTACCATGTGCAAAGTCTTGAGTTGATTCCCAGCACCACAAAGAAGAGCCAGTGGATAACTACCATGAACGAATGTTTTCCAGATGTGATAGGGTCATTGACACATGAACTCACAACCACTGTAACTATGTGCAGGAGAGCTACACGAGATGGAGCCAGCCTCAGTGCCTGCACAGATGGGAGAAGGGGATCACCACCCAGCCCTACCACTCCTAGCTGAAGGGCTGGTGGCAACCAATGGATGCTGGGAGAGGGGTGTGTCATGCTTCTTCAGGGATTTAACCCTTAATGGGATGTTGACCATTTTCCCATAGAGGGCTCTATACTCACCCACATACAAGGAGAACCAAGCGGGCTCAGGGGGGTTTAAAAAGCACATGGATGGGAGGGGAAATGGATTGCGGGGTACATAGGAGGAACTGGTAGGGAAAGAGTAGGGTGGATTTAATCAAAACGCATTATATGTATGTATGCAATTCTCCAACTCTAAGTTAAACCAAAAGGAAAATATCTAACACAACATAAATGTTTTGCAAATATGGGTTATATCAGATTCACTGGAAATAATGGCAAGGAGAATGTCTGTAGACATTATGCAGAGTTTGCTGGGGTGGTGGGGCACATATACAATGAGGAGAAAGAAGACAGAATAATCCCCATCCCTCGGGGTCACAGGCAAGGCTCTGGCTCTGTAAAAGATGAGACCAGCATCCATAGAAGTTTCAAAAGAGAACTGAGGCACATGGAGGATCAGGAGGGGGGAGGGGTGCAGGGAGCTTTTGGAACAGGAGGAACCAAAGACAAATGTGGGACGAGAACTGAGAAGGTGCTGTTAAATGTCCACCCAGTGCGGAAGAGTGAAAGAGGCTCCGGCCTCCATGAAGTGTGGAGATGCACGAGGCACTGTGACTGACAGCAATCAGTGGCCTGTGCTGTGCACTTATGCCTTGGCTAAGGAGCGTCCTCACCAGAGTGCCCTTCATAGATCACTTGTAGGCAGACCTAGGCCGTGCATTCTCAGTTGGGACAATCTAAGCCTCAGACGGTTTTTAAACTAGTTTTCTGGTTGTGGCAGGGTATGCTGATAGTCCCAGCACTGGAGAGACTGAGGCAAGCAGATAGGGAGCTTGAGGCTAGCCTGGGCTATTCAGCAAGAACCCAGTCCTGTGTAAGAGGCAGCTTACACATACCTGGATCTAAAATCTCTGCCCTACACTGTTCCCCTCATGCTAGGGATTCCTTTCCTTTCCTTTCCTTTCCTTTCCTTTCCTTTGCTTTGCTTTTTCCTTTCCTTTTTCCTTTCCTTTTTCCTTTCCTTTCCCTTTCTTAGGGATTCCTTTTTCCTTTTTCCTTTTTCCTTTCCTTTCCCTTTTCTTTCTTTCTTTCTTTCTTTCTTTCTTTCTTTCTTTCTTTCTTTCTTTCTTTCTTTCTTTCTTTCTTTCTTTCTTTCTTTCTTTCTTTGTGTTTTTTTTTTTCAAGACAGGGTTTCTCTGTGTAGCCCTGGCTGTCCTGGAACTCACTCTGTAGACCAGGCTGGCCTCGAACTCAGAAATCCACCTGCCTCTGCCTCCCAAGTGCCGGGATTAAAGGCGTGCGCCACAACCACCTAGCAGGATTTCTTAAATATGTTTCTTTTTCAAAATTTTCATTGGAAATATCTTCAGGAGCCATATTTTTTCAATCATATTTTAAAAATTTCTTACTATGCCATTTGAATAATAATGCTTAATGTAATTTCATTGTATCATTGCTAATGATATATCATTAGTATCAGGTAAGCCTATGAGACAAAAATCTGATAAGTATGTCAGCAATGACTATGTCTACTTATTAGCTTATGGTAGCTTGATTTCTAACAAAAAACGCATAAGGAAAGCCTTGTGCTTCCTCTTCTTTGCACCTCTATAACTATATGGCATAGAATTTGCTGGTACCAAGGCTTGGCTTGATCCCTGATCCTCTTATCTATCCTGCGATTTCAGACTTGTACCACTATGCCCAGCTCCCGACCATCCCTTGGCCTCTCTCTCCCTTTATCTCTTTTCTCTTCTTTCTCCCTTCTCTCCTCACATCCCCCTCTGTGTTTCTGACTTGTGACCAGTTTTATCTTCGCTTGTAGCTGCTTAACCCAAATCAAATGCCACCTTCAAAGAGGTTCTATGATTGCTTAAGATGTTTGAAAGAATGAGATTAAAGGACCCTTCTTAAAAACAAGCATCTCTTAATAACCATTAGGGAAATCTACAAAGCAGGCCATACACTGCATCTTCTAAAACAGTCTCTAAATCTTAATCCTTAGTTACTATTAGTCTTGGTTTTTGTTTGTTTGTTTGTTTTTAGGGTGGAACCACAGGCTGAGGGATGTTAACTAATTTGCCCATTTCTCCAGTGGAAACAGAGCTAAAATTTCAAAGTCTTCAATAAATTCAGACTGCTTTCCGATGACAGCCTTGGAACCTCCAGGCTCTCAATGATCTCTGAACCAGACCTGAGAGGAAGCAGTGAAACATGGAACCAAACTGACCATTCCTAAATATAATTCCATTTTTGAATTCCAAGCAATGAAATTTGGAGATAGTTTTAGATTATATTGAGGTTTTCTCATTTCTTTGCAAAAAGTTAAGAAGGCACTATGCCTGCAATTTCCATGCATAGACAGCAGGTGGCAGGAGATCCCAGGCAAGGGCCCATGCTCCATAACATCATACTCCATAGCATCATGGTATGGCTGAGGAGGGGGTGGAGGCACCTTAAGAAAAACAATACGAACCTGGAGGAACTTCAGGTCTATTGACGGATTACACATAAAATCCACACCATCATCAACATGAGCAAAGTTCCTGTGATTTCTAAAGGCAGGGTTTTGTTTTGTTTTGTTTTTAACTTTATATATGAGAGTATCCAGAAGAGGGCATCGGATCTCATTACAGGTAGTTATAAGCCACCATGTGGTTGCTGGGAATTGAACTCAGGACCTCTGGAAGTGTTCTTAACCACTGATCTATCTCTCTAAGTCCCTGTAATTTCTATGACAACATCATATTGCTGACTATAAGCAGACAGCTTACCTTCCTAATGGTCCCCGAACCTTTAAAGGATACTTACTTTTTCACAATTTTGTTGCGTTTGGCTTCTGAGAAAGTTTCAAGCTGGAGGGACTCGTGGGTGAGAAAAGCTACAGCCAAATGGAAGTAATTGTTCCAGAGCTTTGCAGGATGCATGGAATGGGCAAGGCAAAATAGAAAGGAATACCAGTGAGGATCCAGATAAAACACCCACATGCAGGAGTGTTGTACTGCAAAGAAACTCTAATAAAACCCACAGAACTTCTTGTTCCGCCTGGGGTTTCAATTATTCACTGCTGAAAGTTTTGAGACTTAATATTAACCTTTAAGAAAACAACCCAAACTTTACATTTTTCTTTACCCTGGGGGCACAGGAGAAGTACTGCCAAGAAATGTACCTATTTATAGCAGGTGGCTTGGCAATGTGTATCAAGAGCCCTCCAGTTTCTCCAAACTTTTGAACTGGGAAATACTCTCCTGATTTTTTTTTCTCTGTGACTAGTTAAAAACATTTCAACCAAAGAAGGCCCTCACAGCTATTTAGTGTAACAAAAAATAGAAACAATCCGAATGTTCTTAAGAAGAACTTACTCACCGTATCAGAAACCAGCAGCATAGTGACTCATATTCACCCATTAAAAGTACTATGAAAATGTTTAGCATCATTGGAAAGAAGTCAGAGGTGTGAAAAAAGTAAAGAAAGTTGGCCAATGGATCATTAAAGGGTTACAGGGTTCTTTTCTATTTTAGTTTGTACATGATATTATATACGTGTGTGTGTGTGTGTGTGTAAGTCCTCTCCTTACTATGTTCCTATGCATACAGACCCATTCAGTTTGTGCATTTGGCCACAACACTGATAATGAACAATAAAATAGAACCATCTCAACAGAATGGGGAATATATATATATAGCCCCTCTTCTAGTTATATGACTCTCTAGCTTAAAGGTTTGAGATAAAAACAAAAAGCACATAACAAAAGTTGTTCCCTGAACTTAAAGCCCCCAAAGAGCTGGGACCTGGTGGACCTTCATCAGGCCCTGCTGGCTGCACACATAAATGTCCTTCAATGTGTCACATGAAGGAATAAGTAAAGATGAAGCTACCAGATACCTGGGTTTGTTTTGTTTTAGTTTTTGCAGACAGGGTCTCATTATAGCCCTGGCTGACCTAGAACTCACTATGTTAGAACATCCTGATCTAAAACTCATAAAGATCCACCTGCCTCTGCTTCTTCAGAGCTGGCGTTAAAGCCACCATGCCCAGCTGTTACCTATCCTAAAGGTATTCATTTGATAGTAACAGTGTGCTTATGAAATTGCTTGTGTGTACATTCGTGTCTGCATGGACAGAATCAACAGAAAATCTTAACCTTGAAGTTGAGGATGAGAGAAGCCTCCTTAGCCCTAGCTTTGCCAGCTGAAACTTTAGGACCTGTGGTCTGAAACCATTAGCACGTCACTTGACTTTAGTGCATGTTAATTTGTTATTCTGTTGAGATGGTTCTATTTTATTGTTCACTATCAGTGTTGTGGCCAAATGCACAAACTGAATGGGTCTATATGCATAGGAACATAGTAAGGAGAGGACTTAGCATTGGCTGAAGATTCAGGCTTCCTCTGGTGCTCCTGGACTGAATATCTGAGGACCAGGGAGACCACTGTATCTGTGTCTGTATCTGGCTATTCTTGCTATGACAGTATTGCTCATGTCTTCTTTTATGTGTGTTGCCTTTGTGCAATGAAAACCAAACCATTTTATCATGTTTGGAGAACTCCGATTAGGAATGTGCACTTTAGGAAATCGGCAGACCCTGAAACCCTTCTTTATTTAACAGTGATACAATCTGCAATGGCACATTCTCAGCTGACATAGACTCTTGCTATAATGGAAGGCCTTCCACATGGGTGGACGCTTACCTGGAGTTCAAAGCTTGCTTGGTCCATGAAGCTCTTGGTGAGAACTTCAGCAAACTGATTGATGGCACGGAGGAAAACCCTGGGGAGGAAATAACAGATGAGGAAGGCAGCCCCATGCCTCTGGAGATATATCCCCACATACACACTGGACATGAAGCCAAGTGCTCCTGGCTGGGCTGGGAAAGTCAATATAACCTACTGGTGTCCTTAGAGGCCACAGAGCACAATCTACAAAAGGGGAGATAGAAACACTTGTTCTCTCAAGGTCTGGAAGAGCTTGGGGCTGAAGATGAGGGAGAGACTGCAATACGAAGTTCTCTGACCCCAAGCTGGAGGTTTGCACTTGGCTATGACACCTACCCTTATGGGCCAGCATTCTCATGAAATCTCTCTTGAAGCTGTTATCCAATTGGGAAGGGACTTTCTGACTATCAGGACCATGGGAAGTTGACAGTGCTTATATTGATTTGGCTTCTGCAGCTCACTGGCAACATCCAAAGTATAGCAATGGAGTATTATATATATTTAGTTCATTTCATGTCAATTTGCAAGCATGCGTTGCTAGGTAGTAATTCTACAATACTGACACAGTTGCCATGCTCAAACCCTAAGTCCTGGTCTTTAGAAGATTATAGTACGGTAGTGGGTACCCTTCACTTAGACATCTAGTTGTGTTCCAAGAGAGACCATGAAGAGACTTTCAAAGAGATGCAGTAAATGAAGGAAGATGAAGGAAATTAAGGATAAAAAGATCAACAGCCATTTCTGAAAGGATGGGTATCAGAATGAGGTCCAGGAAGGGAGAGTCCTGTGAGGAGAATTTTGAGTGTTTGAAAATACTCTAAGAAAATAAGACAGGAGTCTCGTGACCTCAGTTTCCTCAAAACACAGAATTGTTCTTGGAATGTGTATTCATGTTCCTCCCATGAGTGGCCAATAAGAGTGAATTTGCTTCAGATTATTCATTGTTTAATGGCAATAAAATGTTTAACCCATCCTTTATATGTCTCTATGGAAAAACATGTTTTTGCCACATGCTGCTTGTCTTGTGACTCTAAGAAGCTTGAATTCATGAGAACTTTACCCATGTGACCTTTCTTAACCCTCAGGATATAAACTGTCTGGAGCTCTAAATAAAGTTGGCCACTGCATGAGACTTCCGTCTGCCCCATTAATAGGCTCCATTCTCCCAGGTCCCACCGCCTCTCTCTAGAGCAGTGAAAACTCAGGGCAGAGGCTTCCAGAGGTGACATTTCAGAAGGGCCCTGTGAATGGAAGAACAGTTCACTTCCATCCAGAGAAGATGGAGAAGGCATGGCAGGCAGAGGCAGTGATGTGAGACAGGACACGGTTAGGAACTAGAAGTCTGACTGGTGCAGAGGTGACATGCAGTAGGAGGAAGTGGCTGGAAAGGCAGGCAGGACCTTGAACACGCAGATGAGGAATTTACATGGAGCCACTGAGAGGGCACGCAGAGCTGATGGTCAGTAGGGATTAACACAAGGATGCTGAGGACACTAGCCCAGGCAAGCTAAGACAGCATATGGGAAGAAATTAGTAGTCTAGTGAAGTGGAGTTTCCCAGCCAACACATTGGGGTCAGGAAAGGGGGAAGACCCTCTTTATAAGTGCCAGGTCTGAGGGATAAAGATTTAACAGTGCCTCAAGCATGCACAGCAGACCAGGACATTTCAAGGTCAAATACCCCCAGAATGGCCATGGGCTCTCTCACCTGTTCTGGGTCATATTCATGACCATCCAATCTTTGGCATATACATTCTTTCCAATTAGATCCTTAAACATAATGAAGGTTTCCATGAGAAAGTCCTGTGAAGAACAACAGAAGAATGGTTTAGGAAGCAGGCCCATGCAGTCTTTCTCTCAGCAAGTGGACAGAAAGACCCCTATGTTGGGATAACACATTGAAGGTCCCACAGTTGTGGTCTTTCCTGGAAAGTTATTATGGGCAATGCATTCTTCTATGTAACTGTTGCATAATTTGCTTTTGCTTTTTGTTTTGGTATCATGAAACAAGAGGTAATCTAACCTTGGCCTCCTGACTCAGTCTCCCAAGTGTTGAGATTACTAGTTGTACTGGCTGGTTTTGTGTGTCAACTTGACACAACCCGGAGTTATCACAGAGAAAGGAGCCTCCCTTGAGGAAATGCCTCCATGAGATCCAGCTGTAAGGCATTGTCTCAATTAATGATCAAGGGGGAGGGCCCCTTGTGGGTGGTGCCATCCCTGGGCTGGTAGTCCTGGGTTCTATAAGAAAGCAAGCTGAGCAAGCCAGGGGAAGCAAGCCAGTAAGTAACATCCCTCCATGGCCTCTGCATCCACTCCTGCTTCCTGACCTGCTTGAGTTTCAGTCCTGACTTCCTTTGGTGATGAACAGCAGTGTGGAAGTGAACAGACCCTGTCCTTCCCAACTTGTTTGTGCAGGAATAGAAACCCTGACTAAGACAATAGTGATCAATAGTACTCCCAGCCTATGAGGGATTTTTTGTTGTTGTTGTTGTTTCATGGCATGATTCTACAATGAAAAGAGGGACACAATATTATCCTTATTTTCACAAATGGTTTTACAAGGCTGAGAAAGACTAAGTGGCCACAGAAAATAGGAAGCAAGGTGGGGGCCATGGATCGTATGTTTACAACCCTCATCTCCTTAGTCCTTCTGCTTTGTGCTGTTTGAATACATCTCTTGAACTTCAAAAGTAGCTAACAATCATTTTAATTGAAACATTTTTATTTCATGTATATGGGTGTTTTGCATATATATCAATATTCCACCTGTAGGCCAAAAGCTGGTGTCAGATCCCCTAGAACTATAGTTACAGATGGTTGCATGCTGCCATGTGGGTGCTGGGGTTCAGAGCTGGGTCCACTGTAAGACCAGTCAACATCCTCAAGTCATCAATTTTTTACAGTTCTTAGTTCAAATCCTCCTGACTAGAACAGAAGAAAAGTGCCACACAAGCAGAACAGCCATAGTTTTGCAGGAAAGGTTGCATCACAGTGTCTTGTGAGAACTACAATACGGAATACCACAAGGGCACAAAGTATGGGGCTGTAAAGATGTCTGGTCTTGTCCAAAGGTGGAGCAAGTCAGAAATAGAATGGCTAGGCTTAAAAAAAAAATTAAAAGGTTCTGAAACCATTTTTCTTACTTAGTTAAATTTAGACTTTCCACTGGGATTGCTGCAAAGAAAACCTAATTATTTGCTTCTCTGACTGTGTGTATACAGTCCTGTGGAAAAAGGGACATTGGGCAGTGCTAAAAACACAGTACCGAGAGACAGGATTCCCTGGCCATCTGTCTGTCCATCCATCCATCCTCTACCTAGCTATTATTTCTCTCTATAGATAGATAGATAGATAGATAAATGATGGAAGGATATATATGGTTATCATCAATTTTGAGACTGTCTCATACAGTCCAGGGTGATGTTGAACTAGACTATGCAGTACATGATAACCTTGAATTTAGATCCAAACTGTCTGCCTGTGAACTCAGAAGGCACTTTACCAGTTATCCACAGGAAATTTAAAAAAAGAAGAAAGAAAGAAAGAAAGAAAGAAAGAAAGAAAGAAAGAAAGAAAGAAAGAAAGAAAGGAAGGAAGGAAGGAAGGAAGGAAGGAAGGAAGGAAGAAAGGAAGGAAGGAAGGAAGAAAGAAAAATCATTAGGATATTTTTGTACAGCCCATAAGAATGGAACTATTGATACAAATAGTTGTTCTTCATAGGCTTTGACTGAATGCACAGCACAAGGACAGGCATCTCCACTCATGGAGTTAATCAGTGTTCACATTAAGCCTCCCTGTAGACAGGATCTTACAGATGAGGAAACTTGTTCAGCAAGATGAAGTAGCTTGTGTCAAATTTTCTCCAAGAACTAAGAATGGTTGCATTTCAAACCTGTGCTATCTGCTACACCATCTGCCCTGAAGGAGAGCTCATGGCTGCTTGAGTGAGCTCCACCACCTCCTTCCTCTGTCTGGATTCCCTTGCACCAGATCACTGCAGACACATCCACATATGGCTGATTCCTGAAGCCTTTTCTTGGGCTCCTAGCTTAAACCACATGAACCAACACTATGAAGTCATCATTAGACTAACAGTGATACCTTCCCTCTGTTCTCTAGTTTTGTCTACCACATGGGCATTGTAGGAAGGAAGATGGGGGTGAAGGAGCGTATCAATGGTGGTACATCAGCTACATGTGCTCAGGATGGTGAGGGTGGAAAGCAGAAAATGCATAGCCTGAGGAAGAATGAGCTATGCATGGATGGCAGAAACCATCCGATCATCGCCTGGCTAACACAGCCCATGTTTAGCCCATGGCTCAGAGCCCATCTTTAATGACAGCTTAATTCCACGAACAGTTAGTTCCCTGAAGATTTTAGAGGGATGGTTATAGAAACTATGAACACACCTTTTCCTTTGAAAGCAACAGGAGATCACTTCCAAACACTGTAAGGGGTAGAGGGGTGACCTCTGTGTGCTTCCCAAAGAAGAGAGGCAGCTGAACACAGTCCAAAAAACCAGCATGCTCAGTCACGGAGATGCCACACATGGCTCAAGGAACCAAAACCTCCTTAAATGAGAAGCAAACTTCAGGGCAAAAAGATGTCTAAGTGTTTCAGAAGAAGAGCCCACACTGAGCCCATGTGGGATGATGACTGTGCCAGTGTTAAAGTCTTACTTAAACTCTGTCAGGTTGGAGGAAGCATCTACTTTCCTTCTGGTGCCCTCTGTGGACATCCATTCCCATCGCAGTGGTCATGAAGGGAGCTTTGAACTGTCCTGCTCAGCTTCAGCTGTTGGTCACTGTAAGAACTCTTCGGATGGACCTAGCTCCCTTGGTACTTATACTGCGTCTCAGAATGATGGACGTGCACATCTCTTCCCTCTGCCTCCCAAATGCTGGGCTCATAAACCCATTGTGGACTACAATGCCTGGCATTACAAAACTAAGGATTATATGCTTCTCTTTGCAAGTTTTTAAGTAATAAGAAAAATAAAGAAGGCAGGAGAGGATAAAACACCTGAGAAGGCACACACAATAATAAATACCCAAAGAAATGAAGAAATGAATACCCACAGAAATGAAAAAACGAAATGACTTGGAAAAAAACCAAACGGACCTTTTCCTATTTCCTATAGCACCTGAGTGCCATAAGAAGTAGGATGCAGCTGAATTTTCATTTGTAGGAATTTTCTTAGGCAGATTATTTGCCAGTAAAGCCTAAGATGCAACTGCTCTTACCATTAGTATCACCATGGCTTAGGACATAATACTAGGAAGTGAGTTCATATGGAAGCAGGAGGATCATGACTTTGAGGTTAGTCTGGCTACTAGACAAGAATTGTCTCAAAACACACAAACATACACACATGTGCACATACATACTCACATATGCACATTCACATACTTACACATAAACATACACACACACATACATACAAACCCACATCAACACACATGCACATACACTCAAGTGCACAAGCATACCTCTAAGCATACTCTCTCTCTCTCTCTCTCTCTCTCTCTCTCTCTCTCTCTCTCTCTCTCTCTCTCTCATACACACACACACACACACACACACACTTGAGTGTTGCCAAGACCCAAAGCAGACAACTTACCATGATGTCCTGCCTGGTTTTGAAGGTGCTGATGTAGAGGCTGTAGTGGCTGTCCTCCATTTGTCGTAAGACGGCAATCATGCAAGCCACAAAGCTTCCCTGAGAGGAAAGCAGCGGGGTCAGTGTTCCTTAGAGTAACTGAGAAGAGACTTTGGGCCTCATGGATTTTGAGATTTCTGCCCATTGAGCTCTATCTGCAAAGACACTTGGAACTCGAAACCCTGCTTCCAATGGTCCAAAGGCACAGGCTTTGCAGTTCTGCTTCAAGTACCTCCTAGTGTGAGTTAGGAGACCTGGAGCCTCAGGTACCCCACTAACAGCTACAATGTTTGGAGTCCTCTGGGTCTAGCAGTGGTTCTCAGCCTTCCTAATGGTGAGACCCCTTAATACAGTTCTTCATGTTGTGGTGGCCCACAACCATAAAATTTTTTTCATTGATGAGTGTACTTTTGCTACTGTTATGAATCTTAATGGAACTATCTTATCTGTAGATGGTCTTAGGCAACCCCTGTGAGAGGGTTGTTAAACCTCAGAGGGACTGAAACCCACAGGATGAGAAACGTTAGTCTAGGTGCATTAAAGTTAAGGTAAACTAGTTTGTGGGTTCTGAGTTCCTGGTTGGGGCAGAACTGAAAAGACAAGATGAATCAAATCTGAAGGCTTGAAAGGTGGGGGAGGAGTAGAAATAAAACAAAAGGTGTTGGCCAAACATCCGTGGGGCTCTGGGTGGTAGGTTTAGGTTTCTGGAGCATTTGGGATTTGGGGGTTTAGGGGTTGGAAATGCTCTATCATTAAAATCTATGTGAATAGTCCAAAATTCTAAAAACTACAATTTTTGAAATCTGTCAGTCCCAATTATTTCTGAAAAGGGATTTCTAACCTGCAGCGATGCTGGGGAGGACAAGAACCCATGTGGGCTGCTTCTCTGATGCTAGAACCCTTTGGACAGTTACATCTAGTCTTCAAAACCTGTGGTTCTCTGTGCCAGACTCTGAGAAGGGACCAGAGAAATCCATGATGATTGTAATGTCTGCTTGTGAGGTCTGAGCTACACACTCAGGGTGCTTCTCCCTCAGCTAAACGGATTTTAGTCACAGACCTCATTTTCTAGTCAGAGGGAAAATGTACCACCCTTTGTATTCATGTAAACACAAAAGCCACACCAATTTAAATGAATTTGGCACAGAGGTGTCGGCTTAAGAAGGGAAGAGACCTGGGACCCACACAGTGGAAGGAGAGAAATGATCCTGAAGGTTGTTCTTTGACCTCCAGACATGCACCATGGCACGTGTGCCCTCTTCCACATACACACATGCAAAGTAAATAAGTTTAATTTAAGAAAAGAAACATTGTGCCCCCGAGAACAGCGAGAAAACGAGGTACCTTCAGCAGAGGTTGTTCTTTGACTATTGTTTACTACATGATGTAGAAATGACTGCATTGGGGGAGAAGCCAGAAGCCAGGCCGTGAGAAGCTCAGGGATGGAGAGAAAGCTCAGTCTCTTGGAGAGTCCACAGTGACTCCCTCAAAGTCACCAGCTCATTGCTTCTGGATGCTTACAGTTCTTCTATTCGATGTCACCACTGCTTGCTCTCCCGCTGGCACTACTAAAGTCGCCTGTGCTGGATGCTATAAGGTCTTGATTCGATGGTATCTTGCTGTCAGTCTGGTGTTTCTCGCTATCTGCTCCTTGCCTCCTTATTCTTAATAAGTCAGCCATTCAAAATCAAAGTGTGGCTATCTTAGATCATCCTTTGGACCATACTGAAGAGTCCTCTAATCAAAATCTAACCTCAGCTTTGGGTATAATCAATAGACACTTTTTCACTATAATCATGACACCATCCAGCTTTCATCATTACTATGGCCTAGATTTTGTCCTTTATTGAGAACCATTTAGGCATAATAGATAGGTCACTGGCCTTCCTCAGAATATACTACACTGACAACTAATCTTTAATGACATCTGCCTTTTACCTTCAGCTTAAAGAACCTCATAATCTAAAAAGATCCTGTTAGAAGCTGAGATATGCTTATAATGTGTAACTGTGAAATGGGGCCCTACATGGGTTCAGTGTCAAACCATAGTCAGACCATGTGTCTGCAGTGTGGGCTACTAGGAGAGACTCACAATGTGAGGAGACTGTCGGCTCATCCCAATCACAGTCCGGTTGATCCTTCTCAACAGCCTCTCCATGATCAGCTGTATGTGTGCTGAAGTGGGACCCTGCGGGAGAAACACAGCTGTGACATCCCCAGCTAATAATGCTGAGCAGATGAAGGGGTACCCGGGACAACCAGGAACACACAATGGGAAGGGAAAGGAAAAGCACTAAGTTCTTGATGCTTCTGTGCAGGGGCAAATTAACAAACAAACAAACAGGACCTCCCCCCAATCAAACTTCAAGGTTAAGGGTTTGTTGTGCAATAAATGTTTGTGACTCCTTTTCAGTATAAATGTTAAAGATAATATCAGAGGACTCCTGGAAGGTAATTAAGGTTACAAGGGTGGCGCACTGATCTGAGGGCATTAGTGCCCTTATTAGAAGAGACAGTGACGGGAGTGTATACATTTGCACTTATACTGTCTGCCTCTTGCTGGTGTAGACAGAGAGGAGAGTCCATGAGAACACACAGGGAGAGGGTGGCTGGCCATCAGTGAGCCTTGCAGAGTGTCCTCAGCAGAGCTCACCTACGCTGACATCCTAACCTCAGCCTTCCAGCTTCTAGCATGTCCAAGTAACTAAGCTTCTGTTTAAGCCCAGCTATACTGTGGTGTACCCAGAAGACTGGGTATTGTTATTCTAGGACTTAGTGTCCTAACAGTCACATGTGACTCAGGGCCATTATTCCTCTTCATCAACCTTTAGTTCTCATAACCGGGAAGGGAGGAAGATCACAGTGCTCTTATGGGACTCACTGGACTAATGCAACACAGTGCCGAATACACGTGCACACGGATTCCTTCCCTGTCTGTAGCTGACATTACATTCACACAGTTTCAGGGTATCCATTTTTCCTTTATCAATAATATCAACTGCAGATAGCTTCTTGGTTTGGGCTGGGAGCCTATAGTCCACTTGTCCCTCACAGTGCTGGGACCCTGTCTGGCTTGAACCTGACAAGCCTTGTATATACCAGCACAGTTGAGTAGATGACTTGACTGGTCACATTTTATTCACTACCACGTTCTTGGTTAAAAACCAAATTTCAAATCAAGGCACTACTGGCATGTATTTTCAATTTAATCATGTGGTTCCTATAAGGATGCGTATGGATAAAAAGGGTATGGATTATCTATGATGAATAAATATCAAATGAATTATACAAACAGTACTCGAACTCCTTGGGCTCAAGGATATGAAGAGACAAATTTAGGGATGAATCGGAGAAAACAATAGGATCTTCACATGCTTCTGGGCTCAAGGATGGAACAGAAGGAATATAGAAGCACCCAAGGGAATGAGAAACTGAGGAGGAGGTGGATGGCTGCGCGGAGGGCAAGCCAGTCAAGTACAGTAAGCCTTGGCTGTGAGACTCAGAGAGAGTATTTCCTGTGTCCTTTGGCAGGGTAGACTCTAAAGACACTGCTGATAAGCACAGGCCAGAAGGCACAAGTGGTCCCCGCTGTGTGAGAAGTCCTGCCCCTGGCAACCATCATTTGTTTGGGGTGAGGTTCTTCCTCTATGCCATCAGTGTTCAAGACAACATGCTCTGTGCAGTTTCTCAGCATCTCCAGTGGAGCCTGAACACGGGACATAGGAGATCTAGGCAGGTTCAGCTCCTGTTTTCTCAAGAGGTGTGGTCAGGGGCTAGATCTCAGAGAATGCCAAATTTAAAAACATTTCTAATGGGCTCCAGAGACGTGGTAACAATGTCAGAGAGAAGATAAGACCAGAATGCAGAAGCTCAAGAGGTTTCTTCAGGAAAATCATCAATCTTAGCAGAAATTAGTTCTTTTCCTTCTTTTAAGGTTTGGGTGTGTACGCATGTACATGTGCATTTACCTCTGCATATGCATATGGAAGCCAGTGCCTCTTCTTTCTTGCTATTTTATTTGCCGAGTGAGCTACAGATCACTATTTTAGCTACACTAGCTGGCCAGTGAGCCCTGGAAGGGAGTATGTTTGTCTCTACATAACAGTGCTGGGGTTACATACCTGTATGTGCAGCCATGCCCAGATTTTGCATGTGTGCTAGGGAATCTAAATGTAGGTTGTCATGCTTGTATAGTAAGCTCTTTACCCTGTTGACCATTCTTCCTAGCCTATGAACTTACAGATATGTTTGTCTGATTGTTTGTTTGTTTGTTTGTTTGTTTTGAGAGGGCGGTCTTACCAAGTAGCCATATCTGGCCTGGAACTTACTAGGTAGATCAATCTGAGCTCAGTCTCAGAGATCTGCCTATCGTCACCTCTTGAATGCTAAGATTAAAGTGTGTACCATCACACCTGAGCACTGTAGAGTCCATAAGAGCATAGCCAATGACCTCCATGGTAGGCCAGTTAGGAAAAGCAGTCCACTGGGACCCTCACACTAAAGCCATTTGCTTATCGGTCTCAACCTAATGTAAGGTACATCATGTTTAGTCCATTCTAAAAGGGGCACAGCTTGCTCTATTACCTCAGTGCTCCTACACTTCCTGAGATGAAGAAGACCACAGTTTCCTGCTGGGTGCAAAGGGACCAGCAGAGGCTCAGGCCACAGGTCACTGGACTTACCACATCCGTCCTGTCTAGCACCTCTAGGATGTTGCTTAGAAGCTGTGAGCTTGCCTCATGGTCGGGTTTGGTCGAGTGGTCGTCTAGCTGGCCACTGAGCTGGTCTGTCAGGAGCGGCAGCAGCACCTCCCTGCACTCTGAAGAACAGAAAATGGCTCAGGCATGGCTACACTTGCCTCTGAACACCCTGCAGTCAGCCCGGCCAGAAGAGCACATGGATTTAGGCCTGAAGCATCACCCTCAACCAAGAAACTCCTAGCACAGGCGGGTGAGAAGTGGGCACGGACTACAGTCTTTCCTTTTTCAAAGCTGGAGATTGATAGAGGGCTTCTGCCTCTATAGTTGAGACACAGGCCCAAGCCCTAACAGTGTGTAAATTATGTAACAATTTCACCACGTTTTACTTTTCAAAACCGTTTGTATTGTCTGTGTACGCGTGTGCCTGTCACACATATGCTTGCTTGGGTTCATGTGTTCCAAATTCAAGCAGTGGTCCATGGCGGCTACAAGAAAGCATCAGATCTAAATAAAGCCGGTGTTACTGATGGTTGTGAGCTGCCATTTGGATGCTGGGCATTGAACCTGGGTTCGCCACAAAGCAGCAAGTGCTGTTAATTATTTAGCTCTCTCTCCAGCCTACCCACCCACTCCCATTTTTGGATTAAAATTTTAGTTTTCTGGGTTTTTGATGCTAGAGATTGAGGCCATGGCTTACACATGATAGGGACATGCTCTACACCACCAGCTCCTCTACAGTTTGTTTGTCTGCTTTCTAAATGTTACCATGAACACTAAGTTACAGGAAGTAGATAAAAACAAAAACAGACAGCCATGTTCTCAGAAAGTTTCCACTTGCCCAAGACAGTTATCAAATCCCTGTGACTCCCTTGTCCCTCATAGCACATCTGGCTCACACCTTTGTGGATGTGTGGTTTATGGAGAGAGTCATTACATCCTTTCCTTGGGATCTCTGCCACAATGGTACTTCATTAGGATGACTCTAAATTCTCCGGACATTACAAAGGTGACTGTAAGCAGTGATTTTACTGCCACCAACTAGAAATAACTAACTTGTGACTGGAGAGATGACTTTTGAATTTGATCCCCAGAAAACATGTAGTGGTAGTTCCCACCAGTTCCTCTGACCTCTATGTATGTGTGGTAGTATGCATACATAAATATACACATACATACATGCATGTATATACAGAGGGGGGGAGGGAGGGAGGGAGAGCAAGTGAGAGGGAGGGAGGGAGAGGAGGAGAGAGAGTAAACATATAAAATGTAAAAGGATAAAATAAGATAAAAGGTAAAGAACCATCTAGCCATGGGTGGTGGTGTGTGCTTATAATCCTAGCCCTCAACTGATAGACGGAAGAGCTAGGGTTTGATGTCAGCCTGGACTACAAAGAGAAGACTGTTTCTGTACAAAATTAAAGAAACAACAAACAAGAGTAACAACCATCAGAGATGCTAAGCCAGGCTGGAGAGATGATGGCTCTGCAGGAAAGAGCACTTACTGCTTTTCCAGAGGACCTGAGTCTGGTTCCCAGTACCCACATCAGGTGACTCAGATCCACCTGCCACTTCAGCTCTAAATCAGACACCTCTTCTGGCCTCCTTGGGCACTCGTATGTACACACACACACACACACACACACACACACACACACACACACTTACAGAGGGAAGCAGGAGATGGGGGGAGGATAAGAAAAAAAATCTTAAACTGACTTCAGTCTCTTAAACTTCTTCCCCAGAAGGTCCTAACAATCATTAAACTGAGTGGGTGCTGGTGGTGCATACCTTTAATCCCAGCACTCAGGAGGCCGAGGCAGGCAGGATCTGAGTTTGAGGCTATCCTGGTCTACAGAGTCAGGGCTATAGGATAGTCAGGGCTATGCAGGAAAAAAAACCCTGTCTCAAAAAACAAAACCAAGCATAAACAGTCAGCCAACAGTCAACAGTATTACCAGGGCCAAATTCATATCAAATAAAGCAAGAAACAAAACTCAGGCAGGGAAGGAGGCACTGACTGGACATGGCCTGGTGGGGGATGGGGCAGAGGCTGTGCGATCTCTTTCCTGCACTTAACTAAGACCCTGACTTAAATATCACATATGTGAAAAGGAAGAATGAGAGTGGTATTTAATATAGTGGAATGTGTGTAGTTAATAGACCAATAATATTTTGTATAAATGACTTCAGCACCAATAAATTTTGGTATTCACAGAATGTCCTAGAATCAGTCCTTCATAAATATCAAGGAAACCACCACAATTTTCTTTTTGGTGATATCCGGATTCATTTCGGGACTGGATTAGTAACTTCACAGAACAATAAATATCATATAGACTTGCTACGAACATATTTCCATGTCCAATTTAAATTACTTGTTAAGATAAACTAATCTACTCTCAGCCAGACAGAGCGACCAGAGAACAGAGAATTGAAGTACCAGCCAAAGAAATGCTTGCTGTAAAGCCGTGGGTAGCAAACCACTGGGGCACACAGTGTACTCTGTGGAAGTCAGCTGACTTCTTCCCCAAACGCTGCAGGTTTTGAGGGAGACTCACCTGCCTGCTGGAAAAGGCTGCTCTCCACTATCTTGGTCATGCAGTTAAGTTTCTGCCGGACCAACTGGTTGTCAGGAATGCTTTGGATGAACTTGCAGAAGAGCACACTGGAAGAGAAGTGTGGGGTCAGTGTGATCACTTGGCCCGTCTGAAGGCATCCCTACACACTTCTATGAAGGCATCCCTACACACTTCTATGAAAGCACCCTTACACACTTCTCCACTAGAACTCATTGATGACCTAAGACTTGATTTGAGAGCATCTCTGGGGCTACATTCCTGTTCCCTAGAGGGTTCTGCCTTAGAACTGAGTTTGCCCTTGGGAGACAGTAGCACACCCAAACTGGACATCACTTTCCAGGTCTGCCTGTTGCTTCAGCTTCTACAACACGCCTTTTCTAGCAGTCTCCCCTCCCAGGGCCACCATAGTCTGCATGCCTAGGATACTTTCTTTTGCATAGATCCTTTTCCCACTGAGAGTACAAGTCTCTTCCAGGAGCCAGCTTTGTGTGTTCTTTTATCTCTTCCACGAACTGAGCACACATGTGTTCGTTCAAATCGTGTTCTGCTTCTCACCTGAGCTCCATGGGATCAAACACCAGTTTGACGTCATTAATTATGCTGGGAAGGTACTTTAGGGCCGCCCCCTGTAAGAAGCAGAAAGGCAATCAGTGTCAAGGCAGACAAAAACCAAATATACCACTGTGTCCCAGGAGGGAAGGGCAGGACTTGGGGCTTAAATAAGGAACTAGAAGCAGGTGCCCTTGCCATGAGATGCCGGTGTCTTTTTTTTTTTTAAGATTTATTTATTTATTATATGTGAGTGCACTATAGATGTCTTCAGACACCCCAGAAGAGGGCATCAGATTTTATTACAGATGGTTGTGAGCCACCATTTGGTTGCTGGGATTTGAACTCAGGACTTTCGGAAGAGTGGTCAGCATGCTTAACCACTGAGCAATGTCCCCAGCACCCGAGATGCTGGTGTCGTTAAGAGTGACCTCCCCCAACTTCCTTCTGAAAATGGAGGCCCAAGCCTCGCTCTTCATGACCAAAAGGCTCTGTGCATATTTTGGAGGCAATTCAAGTTTCCTTCACCAAGTTACCATTAAAAGCAAGGAAGACATTCAAACTGGAGCCCTAGAAGGGAAAGGAATCCTCAAACTGGAAGGATTGCACGCCTTCCAGTCTGTAAAAACTGTTGCTGCTGGTGGTGACTTTAACACTTAAAGAAGGAGGCAGAGGAAAGATGGAGAAAAGCAGCAGCTACCTGTGACAGTAGGGGATCAGTCTGCTAAAATCAAGAGTTCAAGCAAGATTTGTAACAGTCATTCACATGATGTCTGAAGAGGCAACCTGTCTTTGGTGAGTTGATGCTTGAATATACAACTTCGTGCGGAAGTTAAAACATGGACATCTTTACTTTTAGTGTGTGTCTGTTTTTTAGCAAGGTTGTGCCTAGACCCCAGGACCTCATGCGTGCTATGTAAGCATTCTACCACACATCCACAGCCTCATGCACTTCTCCTCTACTTCTGCCCATTCGGCTAAGCGTCTCCTGCTTTTCATGAGCCTGCTTCACACATACACACCCATACCACGTCACATTTTCATGAGGGGCCTTCAAGGGGTCCCCCCACAAAGTCACCAGGCTGACCTTGATCTTGACAGCTTCTTCCAGAGGCCTGTCCATCAGTGTGTTGAAAGCAAGAAACAGCTGGCGGATTGAGTTGTTAAATTCGTCTCCATCTTCGCTCTGACCATAAAACCTAATGAGAAAAAAAGAAAATAGACAGTAGACTTGTGGTCTCAAAAAACAACACTAGAGGTCAGTGCCTTGCTGGCCACCATCTTTGACCGTGCAGAAACATCTCATAGCCCCCCCCCCCCCGACTGTTTTTAAGGGACTAGAAATCAGCCCAAATAGACTGAAATGACATCAAGACTCTGATAAAAGCAACGTAGGAATTTGTAGGTGAAGCCCTAACACCGAGTCTACAGCTGGCTAACCAGGACTGTCATCTGGAGCTAACCGAAGGGCCTAAAGCTGGAGATGCCTTTGAGCCTGGCACTTTGTGTATACTACCCACAGAAGAAAAAGAACAGAAAGTCACGGTGCAGATGTAGCAGGTGGAGCCAAGCATGGCTGCCTTCCTCAGCGCATGACCAAGGATAAGAGGCATAGGCAGCCAGAACAGATACCTCTGCGGTCTGAATTCCAGCATCCCCCCTCCCTACTGTCTCAGCCTCGATATGAGCCAAGGTCAAAGGTACTGCAGAGAAGATCCCCAACCTAGCCTACGAATCCCAGCTGTTACACACTTTCTCCACTGTATCTCCCAGGAAGTGCTGGCCTGCTCTACTTCGGAACCTTGAATGTTATTATTGACAAGCACTTGCTTTGAGTAAAGCATTCTAATTATCATCAGATATGTGTCATCAACTCAGAAGTCTCTGGGTAGTTTCTCCAAACACAGACGTCTCAAGGAGAAGAATGTACCCTAGGTCACTGATAGCAAGGCCACTAAGTATTCAAGAGTAGGTATAATGGATTCAGAATATAAGAGCACATGCAAACACATACTTATAGATATATATTTCTGCTGGTTTCCTCCATTCACACGTACATACTGACTGATATCTTTCTAAAAATCCAAAGTCTAAAAATTCTCCAAAACTCCAAAACTTTTACATGTATAAAGTTCCCCATCTAACTATATAAGGGGTCAGTCAAAATGTATATGCATGAAGAGATTGTATAAAATTACCTTAAGCCTCAAAGCAGTTCAAAGTCAATCAAAATGGAACACACTTTAAATTTGTGCTCACTTCTCAACTGTCCTTGCTTCAGCAAACACCATCACTGTCTACCCTGATGTCAAGGTTGTCTCTGGCTCTCCCTTTCTGTTGCTGACCCATCAAGTCCTACAATATCTAATTAGCTCTTCCTCTAGAATCAACCCACCTCTGCAGGTGCATCTGAGGTACAGCCTCAGCGTCTCACCCCGAGTACCCTATCAGGTGGTCAATCACTTTCTACACAGGAAGTGAGATGATCATTTAGAAGCCAGAGATTATTCTCACTAATCAAACTGCCAGTGCTGCCCCGACACTGAGAGAGAGACAAGCTCCTGGCTTGTCACAAAACCTGTCACTCTAAAAGCCATCATCACCAATCAAGACCTCTAGAGCAAGCAGCAAATCGACCATTTACACCCATGAGTCCTGGTGCCTTACTGCTTTCGTATTCTCTAGATGCAGAAAGACCTCGGTGGACCTTCTCCAGTGGTCTCATAATTCACCTCTGCCTTGAGCCCCAAAGATCTGAAGCTTGGTTATCCCATGACCAACCAGTACAAACAAGCATGAAGAACAAGGGGGATCTGGACGAGTACCAGCAGCATTCTATCCTGGGACCATTACCTCAAGTAGAGCACCCGAGACTGGATGATGAATCGGAACAGGTACTTCAAGGCTTTCAAAGCAGCAAAGAGCAATTCCGTCTTGCTAGGGTCCTCGGCATTAGCCACATAAAAGTTCAGTACCTTGGAGAGTTTCCTAAAAAAGGTAGGAAAGCAATGTCATGTGCAACATATAGAGCTTACAGATTTAGGGTATACAACAGAGACAGAAACAGTGGTCAGCTGGGAAGCACAAGGCCCAGCTTTCAAGTACAGCCTCTTAAATATGCCCTAAACAGGCAAACTAACTGCTGTTTTGTTTCCGCATCTGTCTAGCTTTGACACTTCCCTTTGTGGAAATATTGGGAAAAGTTAGAAGTAATGAATTCCACAAGACATGAGCATCTTTGGTGGAACTGAGAAAAAGGATCAGAGATGACAGAGCTGGAACTAGGGGATGGCTCAGGGATTAAGACACTTGTTATATATATGAGAACTGGGGTTTGGATCCATAGAACCCAAGTAAATGCCAGGTGTGTCGGGTGGATCACCTGTAATCCAGTGCTCAGAAGTCAGACACGGGGAGCCTAGAGGCAAGCCATCTAACTAAAGTAGCTACACCCACAAGTTTCAGGGCAGGGATCCAGGAAGACTGTTGACACCAGCCTTGGGCCTTCAAAGGTAAATGAACACACAAGCATACACACACACACACTCTCTCTCTCACACACACACACATACACACACATATACGCGTGCATCCATATACATGTACCCAGGCACACCACCTACACACACACACACATGCACGCGCACACATGAAAAAGTGGGAAAGGGAATCAAAAAGTTGAAGAGACTTGCCTTATGGGGCTATTGATTTTACTGGCATGTAAAGTAGACATGTGAAGGACAGATGACTGCAGTTGCCTAAGCTAATTCCTTTCAGCCTGTTCCAACCCTTTGAAATCGACGTGGTACCAGAGAGACTTCGCTGATGAGAAAAGTGGACTCAATCTGACTTTATATCATCTGTTATTCCAAACTTGCCAATAGACAAGTATCTTTGGGATTTGATATAGTTTTACATTTTATTATGACTTGTATATGTACGGGTACCTGTGCACTTGCAGGTAGAGGCAAAAGGTCAACCACAGATGTTCTTCACAACATCTTGTTTATTGATACTTAGTCTCTCACTGAATCTAACGTGAGGTTTTGATTAGGCTGGCTAGCCAGTGAGTCTGAGATCTCTGGCCAGCTCTGCCTCCCTAGCACTGGGATTAGAAGCATGCACCACAATGCCCCTCCTTACTTAGGTTCTGGTGACTGAACTCTGGTCCTCAGCCTTGAGCAACCACTTTATGGACGGAGCCATTTCCCCAGCACCATACTTTAGGGTAACTCTTGAAGACATCTACATTCCAATTATTTTTGTCTCCCCTCACTCTTGTGTGTGTGTGTATGTATGTGTGTGTCTGTGTTTCTCCGGTAGGTAAGCATCTGACTTTAACTTCTTCCTGGCCTGGTCTACGTGCTGTTATGGTCTTGTGTCTGCAACTATTGAAAATTCCCTTAGGAGGTAGGTGAGAAAGTGAGAATCTATAATCCCAGCTCTTGGGAGGTAGAGGCAGGAGAATCAGGAATTCATGTTTGCCCAGGGCTCTCATTATGCTCAGTGTAATTAGAATCTATACTAGATATCCTCAGTTGTAGCTGCTGATCCCTTGGAAAGTCAAGGTGCTGGGTGGAAATATACCAAATGCCAGTGTGTCTGCTCCCCTCTTGACCCATGAGGCAATCACTGATCATAAGGCTAGCTGGTATGTTGCATAACATGTTATTTGCATGTCTTCTGTTTATGTATCTTCCTGACACAGAATGATCTGACCTGGTACATCAGAGAGCCATAATCAACATGATCTGGCAGGAGCCACTGTCCAGAGGACAGTTAACCAATCCCAGCTACATTCCTGTCATGATGTGGTCCCATTACTCAGCACAGTAACTGGAATTCAACAATAGGGGTTGGCAGGCCACATGGGGAGCTGAGTACCACAGGGAGAAACAGTAACCATGATAGGCTGGTTCCTCTAGTCAGCAAGCCACAAACTGCATACTAAAAGGTTGTTCTATGCAAAAGGCTAAAACTATTGCCTGTTGGGTAAAAGGAAAATAAACCAAATTACCCAATGTCCTACAAGCAATCAGTTCCCTAAAACACTGTGGGGTAGGGCTGAGGGCGTGGCCCGACCTTCTACCAGACTTGGTTTTGCCTAGTTCACTGTCCGACCCTTTGGTGCCTCTTAATTATCTCATTTAATTGGATTCATAAGGTCCTGAGTTTGGTCGTCTTGTTTTGGAATTCTGTGCCTGCCTTCATCTCTCTGTTGTATGCCCTTGGGTTTTGTCTTTTTAGTTTTGTGTTTACATATACATTTGTACATGTGTATGTACATAGATGGGTGTGAGCACATATATCTTGAGGTCAGAGGTCTATGTCAGGTGTCTTCCATAATTATTCTCTACTTTTTGAGTCAGTTTCTCTCTGGAGCTCACTAATTCAACATAACGTGATAGCCAGCAAGCCCCAGGAATCCTCCTGTCTCTGCCTCTTCCAGGGCAGGGATTACAGGCATGCAATAGCATGCCTGGCTTTTTATTGGGTCCTGGGGATCAAACTCAGGTCTTTGTATGTGCAAAGAAAGCATTTTGCTGACTGCACCATCTCCCCTGCACACACTCTGGGATTTTAAGAACTATATGCTTACCCTAAAGGACGGGGCTTAGTTTAACACCTTGTCCCACTGACATGTTATTCAAATGGCCTCTTTCCACAGAGATGCTTAGAACACAGTCCCACCCTCCAGTCATGCCGGCTTCATGAAGACTCCTCGTGTTTCTCAAGTGTCCAGCCCCCCCAAACAACTCCAACGATACTCAGGTCTCCTGAGTCATACTTACACGTGAGCCAAGGTAGCACTGAAGTGCTTGTAAATGTAGGTTTCAAGTACAGGATTAAAATGCTGAAACTTGATATCTCCTATCAGCGAAATGATGAAGACCTGCCAAAGGTGGCCAGCATTAGCAGCAGCAACAAACAGCCCCCAAGGCTCCCCTGCCCGTGAGCAAGACTCTAACCTCCTTGGTGCCTTTTCTTTCTCCATCATTTTCACAACATTTAGATTCTACTGTTCAAGCTGAAGAGTCTTAGGGTGCATATTTAACACAGAGAGATTATACATGCCCAGCCTATTGCTGAGTAAACCATGAGAAGCTCATGTCTCAAAGCAGTGCTGTCTGTACACAGATGACTTAAGTCACAGAAGAACACAGGAAAGGAAGAAGGAAGATAGAGGAAGGGGTTTGTAGGAATTGTAAACTAATGCAACTTTGCAAGAGATTTTTCAAGTGGAGTATGAGAACCCCCGTGAGTTTTAGAGTTTGGTATCCCCATTTTTTCCCTACATGGTACCTTATGTCTACACAGAACCTACAGTGCCTACAAAGAACCATGGTCCACCAAGAATGAGTATGTACAAAGGAAGAGGCACCTGGGATTGCCATCCATGCCAACAGCCAGATGCCCGGTGCTGCTGGGCTTAATCTGCCTGGTGTCTAGTCAGCCTCTTTTTCCTATAAATGGACCATCTCATGTTGACAGTCTTGCCTACCTCTATCTTGCAGCATTAGCTTAGATGCTGTTATGGTTTATATATGCTTAGAGGGAGTGGCACTGTTAGAAGGTGTGGCTCTGTTGGAGTGGGCATGTCCTTGTTGGAACAGGTTTGTCACTATGTGTGGGGGCTTTAAGACCCTCATCCTAGCTGCCTGGAAGCCAATATTCTCTTAGTAGCCTTCAGATGAAGATGTAGAACCCTCAGCTCCTCCAGCTTCATGTCTGCCTGGATGCTGCCATGGTCCTGTCTTGATGAGAATGGACTGAAACTCTGAACCTGAAAGCCAGCCCCAATTACATGTTGTCCTTATAAGAGTTGCCTTGGTCATGGTGTCTGTTCACAGCAGTAAAACTCTAAGACAGAAGTCCTGACCCCCTGCCAAACTGGCCAGTTCCCCCATACTGGTAAACATCACACATTTGCAACCTACCTACCTCTTCAGCACCAGACCTCAGGTAAAATTCTGTCCTAGACTCTCAACAGTGAGAAAATGAGCTGGGTATAGATGTGTTGGCTTCCTCCCACTCGCAGGACAGGTCTGCATTTCCCAGCTTCCCATCACTACATGTCACTGCTCTGATTTCAGTTGTCAGAATAGGCGTAAGTAAGCACTGTGTGACAAACTTGTCTGGTATGCTGTTTATCACATATAAGGACACTACAATTCATCTCTGATGGATGAATGCAGCCTCCCTGACAGGCTGGACAAGGACATAGATCTTTCTTTATCAAGGGCCCCTCCTGGGTTTTGATTAGAGCTTGGTAAAGAAAGTTAAAGTACCTGCTGATCTTAATATAATTAAACCCACTCCTTTCCCTAAGGAGAACATAAATGTATGTCAAAAAGGTAATACCAAATAGAGAACAAGCACTTGGAAAAGAAGTCTACAGTTCCTCATTTGACTTCTGAGAGTTCAGGCTAAAGAAATACTCAAGAGAGATGTATATGAGTGATTTTGCTCAATGATATTTATGGTATTTTAAAAACAAACTATCAAAGAATATACACTGGCCAACATGAGAAGCTGCTTACCAGAGCATCAAACACAAGGAAGTCATACGTTTCATTGTCTGACATTTCCATCATTATGTTAAAAAGTGCATCCAGTGTATCCTGTAAAAACTGAAGGTAAGATGAACAGAGAGGTTATTTCGTTTCCAACCTGTTACATGTTATAGGAAAAAATAATGGGAGTCATTGGGTTCTATTGAAAAGGTGTGAACACAATACTTTTGCCAAGACTGGCACAGTGGCTTAGCCATGAAGATACTAAGTTTTGGATTGCCAGTTGGTTTAATAGAAGTTGTTGAACTAATGACAAAGTGTACTTGTGGCTTTGGACATGTAAGACACATGGCCATACCTTAACGATCTCTCCTCCATCCACTTCCATTAACTTCTTCAGGTTGTGCTTAATGTTCTGAGAATTGGAACGCCAGTTTAGTAAGCCTAGCAGGTCCACTGGGAAGAAGGAACACAAACCACAGACATTAGAAGACACAGCTATAGAATATTCTAGAAAAGTGCTACTAGGCCGGGGAGATGGCTCAGGGGTAAGAGTGCTTGCCACGGAAGTATGAAGACCTGAATTCAGATCTCTAGAAGCCAGTCTGGCTGGCCGCAGTAGAGCATGTCTGTAGCCCCTGCCTCTCCAGTGAGCCACACTGTGTGTGAGCCAGCCTGGTTTACACAGGAGCAGGCAAGAGACCTTGCTTCAAACAGGATGGAAAGGGAGGTCTGACATCTGAGGCAGCTCTCTGACCTCTACCTGTGCACTGAGGCACACGTCTGCCCGCACACATATGAACACACACATCTCATATGCACACAAAGATTTTTAAAAGTTAACTGCTCTTAATAGTATCTAATTTGCCGGATGTGGTGACACACTTGCCAGATGTGGTGATGCAGGTCTTTAATCACAGTTCTCGGGAAGCAGAGGCAGGTGGATCTCTGAGTTTGAGGACAGCCTGGTCTACAGAATGAGTTCTAGGACAACAAAGGCTATACAGAAAAACTGATCTTGCAAAACCAAAAATCAACAAAACAAAACAAACAAAAAACAAAAAACCACGACTTTAAAGTACCTCAGGTGTTACTGCAATGTTTGCAATTTATTATTTCTCACTTAAATCAGAGAAAACCTTGTGATCCTCTTTAGTCCCTCAAAGCGGGGTGAGGGGACCAATCACTAATATGCAAGAGCATAAAATCACTGACTGGAACTCATGTTTCTCAAATGATGACATCATCATTGTAAAAATAAAGTAAACTTAAAGTAAACTCTCCTAACTGACGTCCCAGTATCCAACTTCCTGCATCATGGTTATCCATGTTTGGGCAGATTCCGAGGAAAGGGGCAGCATCTTGACGTCAGCATCCAGACACATCGGTACCCTTTGATGTCACAACTATACTGTAGCGGGTTTTCACAGGAGAAAAACAGGCTTTGTGACACTAAGTCCGTTGCTTTAGGTCACGTGACTGAGTGTCAGCAGGAGTGGGGTTTAACCAGCTCCTTCTGATTCTAATCACGGCAGTTCACAGATGCACACACAAATGACTTTCATGTTTACACTTCCTCCCGGTAGCCTACTCACTCCCTGTATGCAAATATTTTTTTAAAAGTCTGAAATCCAAAGTGTTTTTAGTTCCATGTATTTCAGATAAGGGATATTTAACGTGTACTATTTGTGATTCTTGTTTAGGAGATGGGGAAACCAAGTCACAGGAAGTCATCAGAGCTGTGACTGCCAGAGGCAATCTAGCTCCAACTAGCTTCCAAACACTGAAACAAAATCAGAAGCATATGCAGGGAGTAAGAAGTTTACCATGCCATTAAGTATGTTTTAAAGCTTAGTATTCAGAAGCCACATACATTTCATTATTTAATTAAACTCTAAAAGTTATATGGATTCCAACCACCAGCCATTTGGGCTGCTTCCAGCGTGCCCACATTGTAATCTCAGAAAACATTCACACACCTAAGAGGTCATGTACATCTCACTGGTGCCAGGTTCAGCCTCTGTGACTACTGTACCTTTAACTCCATCAGCAGTGTGTTACACTGTCACCTAGCCCCCAGCCCCACAGTCAGGCTTATGAGACTGGCACAGTTTACTGTCGTCTATATCTTCTACAAATCTAAGAATAATTTCTGGCTTCAGTGAGTCTGCCTTCCCATGCAGATAAACTCTGAATTATAGTCTGTTGAGTCCAGCCATGAGTCCAAGTTGAAACACCATCCATATTCTCTAGCAAGCCAAGATTTATCAAAACCAACCCCATGAGTACTGACTCCTAAACAGCAACCAGGACCTGAGTCTTGAGTGTGCCTTCCCTCTGCAGGGTCCCATCCCTAAGACAACGCTTCTGTTCTGCTCCACCCCAATTCCCCCCACTCACAGGCCTGATCCTGTGACCACAGACCACCTCAGATGGATCTGCTAAGGTAGGACCCCTGGGTAGTAAATCCGGGTCTCCCTGGTCAGCAAGGCTCCATCCACATAGCACAGGTTAACTGAGTAATAGCTGCTACTATCAAATGCCATGTTAAATATAAGAGCTTAAAACTAATGCAAGAGGTTTGATGAGAAAAAGAAATGGAAACTATACTGCTGATTTCATGGACAATTACTGGTATCCTGGAGCAGTAGGAAGGGGGAAGACTAGGAGAAAAAGAATTCTACTGGATATGGGAGTTCATACCTGTACGCTCAGCAACTGGAAAGCTGAGGCAGGAGGATCACTACTAGTTCTAACCAATCTGGGCTATATAGTGAGACGCTATGTCAAAAAGCATGACAGAAACAAAGAAGCAAAGGAACCCTGACATTAATTCCTGTTCTCTGACATCCCTGTTTGGGAAGAAATTGATTACAGACAGAATCTTTCCACTCCATACTGACCGCTCCTGTACCTTCGACTATTAAAACAAATCCCCCGGCATCACCTTTGAGTCCTTGAAGGAAGGTAATCTGAGATTTCCGAATTCCACCTATTCATGAATATACTTAGGTTTTTTGATACAAAAAATGCACTTATGACAGCTAATGATTTTAATGGCCAGCTAGACAGGATCTAGAAACACGTGGGAGACTAACCTCTGAGTATACATATTTGTGAGGAGTTTCTAGGTTGTGCTAATGGAGGTGGGAACCCCACTTAAAATGTGTGCGGTAAGCAGAAAGGGCACGGGACAGCAAACAGCATTGACCACATTCTGTGTTCTGATTGTGTGACCAACCTCCCTATATTTTTGTGCATTCTTCTCCCTGTCACTGTGACAAACTGTCCCTGTGAACTAGAAGCCAAAATAAACTTTCCTCACTCAAACCGCTTCTGCCAAGCATTTTATCCCAGCACCTGGAAAGGTAACTTACACAGCACTGCCGGGCATCACTGGAGGAGTGGAACCCACCGCCAAGCGTCCTGTCTCAGAAGACCTGGTGCCACCTGGTCTGGTATCATGACTCTAACCAAGGAGGGTAGGAGGACCAGACCAGGGCCACCCATGTTCATGTGGACCCCACACCTACCATTCTGGGTGAGTTTTGTGGAGCATATGAGTGTGGCAATCTGAAAACTGTCCTTTGTGCTGTCTTTGCTGGGTGTAAAGACGGATGGGTTTTTGGATGCTTGGAGTTCCTTTTCTTCCAGCTCTGCTTTGGTCCCAGGCAGAGTCAGATAGTATTTAGCATCTTCCATTTTCTTATTATCACCCTGAAAGGGAAGTGAGTTAGAAAAACCAGAACCTGGGCAATATCTCTCACATGCTAGTAAAAAAATACCCTCCCCCAGAAGAACATGGTCATTATTAGCAGATTGAGACTTTATCAAATTATATTTACAATCTCCTATAACTCAGATATTATCTTCCTACAGAATTTGCAGCAGAGATATCTTTATCACGGAAAATAATGTAGTAAGTTGTGAAGTAGAAATCAGAATATCTTAGTCTCTATCAGAAGTAAATGCAGATATGACAGAATAAGATTCAGTTTGATAAATGGTCACAATTTATACTTTACTAGGCCAATGGAGAAAGAAATAGCTCTTTACAGATCCCAAAACTACTCACAAGACTAAATAGATGCCAAGGAAAGAAAACGTTCATCAATCAGGCACAACTCAGACCTCCTGCCTACTATGCATCAGCTGCCCTCTGCCAGCTATTACTGAGGAAATGAGCTCTCCCAGTATGCACTTCAAACTCTAAAACCTCAGTAGGTTTAGGGCTCAGAACAGTATGCAGAGAACAGACACAAAACAGGAAAAGTAGCAAGGACCAGACAGTAAGGAAATGGTGCCTAGGTAACAAGATTCAAAAACCATATCCTGCTGGGCGGTGGTGGCGCACGCCTTTAATCCCAGCACTTGAGAGGCAGAAGCAGGTGGATCTCTGAGTTCGAGGCCAGCCTGGTCTACAGAGTGAGTTCCAGGACAGCCAGGGCTATACAGAGAAACCCTGTCTTGAAAAACAAAAAACAAAAAAAACAAAAAAAACAAAAAAAACAAATAAAAACAAAAAACCAAAAAAACAAAAAACACATATCCTATAATACCCACCAGGTCCTAGCCAGGCACACCTCTGCAGTGTGTATGCCACTTGATGATGGACAGCAGAACCAAGGGCTCTGTCCTTTACTAGTCAGAGCCCAGGCACGCCCTCTGCCCCTCAGTGAGATACCCTGGATCACCCAATAGTCATGCAACTCACTGTCCCATGAGAGATGAAAAGCCACTAAGGTATGACCTGGAGCCCTTTAGACTAAGGAGGGCAGACTCGTGTCCTTTCAATAGATTTCTGAAGTTTATACATGCACAACTGAAAGGAGCCTGAAACGCCACACTGAAAGGGAACAGTGGTGCCCTGAGCCATTCTGAAGTCCAGTTCTATGAGCATCACCTTGTACACCACCAGGTCATGCCTCCCATCCTGCAGCGTGGTGCCGTCCGCGTTCATCAGTTTCACAAAGGCCACCCCAAAGGCTCGCTCTGATTTATCTCTGGCTGAAGAGAGAGAGAAATACATGCCTGAGCCACGTGGGTGGGCAAGAGGAGGTGACAGCTACCACAGTTAATTTCATGTTTACTCGGGGGAGTGATGCTCCACCACAGTGTAATAAACAGGTCAACAGTGAGCTTGTTTATGCCACAGCAGCCCCCACACTGACAATGCCCGATATTTCACATAGGGGATGTTTTCTATATTGCCTGATGAATGAGACCACCACCCACTGAATCATCTAAACCAGAACTGTGGTACTGACCAACCTCAGCCCTGTCAATCAATGGCACGTCCAGCTTGTCGATGTAGTCTGACCCCTTTCTCTCTCCATACTCTGTTTCTACCCAAGGCCCAGACATGCTCACCGCCACATCTGTTACCTCCACAAACCCTTCCTTCTGTCTTCACGCCTTTTCACACAGTAGGAAGGAGAACTCCCAAATCAAACTCATTCATGGCAATTCCCCTGCCTCAGTCCCTTTAATGAAGTTAGGTGTGTGACTCATATTCATAACTCCAGCTGCATGGGAGACTGAGGCAGAAAGAATTTGAGCTTGAGGTCACCCTGGGCTACATATCAAAACCCTCTCTCAAAAACACACAGCAACGAAAGTATGGGGCGGGGGAATGTGCCTCAGTAGTAGAGCACATATCTGTCATGCTCAGGGCTGTGGGTTCAATCCCGAGCATTCAGAAAAAGAAAAAAAAAAAAACAACAAAACCACTGTCCTATTTTCCCGATACCTATGAACGCTGAGCTAAATTTGTCAAGTATCTATTTTTCAGGTATCCAGGAAACAGTACATCTTTAGACGGAAATGTGCCACATCCCTTCTAATACTTACATTCTTGAGATGACCTGTGTCGGAAGGTAAATCTTATGTGGCAGCGTGTGACCTCCTCAATGGCGATGAAGACCTGCAAAACGGGGAGGAGTCGGAAGGCGAGCCTCATTTGGAATCATTGCTTTAACTGCAATGCACATTTTTTTGGTCCTGGACTGTATATATGTTTACACGATGTCTTGACTCTGCATATGTTTTACACTGTTCAAATCAGGATAATTAGCATAGCTACTGCTTCACGCTTTTACTCTTTGCTCAGGGTGATTATATCCCAAATCCTCCCTCTTAACTATTCTGAGAAAAAGAGACTTTAGATTTGGCTTTTATATCTTATCCTAGCACAAGTCCCTTCAGAGACTCAAAGCTTGCTAGCAGGCTTCTTTCTCACAACCACTCCCAAGTCAAAAGCATCTCAGAGGGAGACTGCTCTACTGTTTATCATAGTTTCAGAGTTTAGACATATTGTGCACCTGGCATCCAGAGGGTAAGACCTGGATTTTAAGGTCTATGTATCACATGCAGATACAGGGGTTATTAATATCTATAAGAGGAGAAAAGATAGACTAGCAGGGTCTGACAGCAGTGCAGTAAGTTACAGGAAGATAGTATAATAGCATCAGTATCTCTATGAGTCAGTTCTCTAGAGTCCCTAAAAACACATTTCTAAGGAGCTCACAATGCCCGAGATACAATACAGCCAGGAGTGGTGGTTTGTGCCTTTAGTCTCAGTGCTTGGGAGGCAGAGGTAGAGGCAGGTGAGTCTCTACAAGTTCCAGGGAAAGCCTGAACTTTATGGCAAGTTCTATGACAGCCAGAGTTTACAGAGTGAGAAATTGTCTTTTTTTTTTTTTAAAAAGCACAATATAAATAGTCATCATAAAAAAAAAAACACAGACTACAGAAGAACATGAAAAATAACTGCTATCCGACTGAGATATGAGGACATTTTTGTCTGTACATTTTCTACTTAGAACTCATAGGACCCCGCCAATGTTGACAATGGGTGCTGAAGGGAGCTGCCCAGTATTCAGATGTGACCTGGTGTAGGTTGACCCCAAGGTGCTCCAAGATTTGAGGAGTTATTTCTCTTCTCAGGGTCTGCTGCCTCTTCAGAAAGAGGTCATAGCAATATCAGCCTGTCGAGTTTAAAGGCCACTGTGAGCCCACAGGGGATGCCAGATCTGAAAGCACTTTGCAATTCATGAAACCCTTCCTTACACCAAAGAGGACCAGAACACTTGGGCAGGGAGGGGCCAACAATAACAAACTGATGATGGAGAGGGAACATCTTAGCTTGTCTGCAGCATCTTGGCAGCCTACCTACCGCCTTATCACAGCCACAGGGTTTTCTATTCCAGTCTCTATCTATTTGTAAGTAAGAATACTGTCAGAATGTTGGGCTTCATAAAATAGATGTTCTAAAGACCTCTTAACTACTGATTCAGCTTTTGAAAAATTAGTTCTTTGAGACTATCACACAATGTATTTTGATTATAACCCCCTACCCCACCCCATCCCTGGCTCATTTCTTTCTGCAGATGATCTGAAACTTCCAAATATGATAAGACCGATCTGAGGTTTAAAATGCAGACAGGAATCTAAACAAGTGTCAACAGCTGAAGGAGTTAGAAACTGAGTTCTCACCTTGACCGTCTCGTACCAACAAGGCTGTTTGACTTGGTAATACACCACTGACTTGTATTCTGAGACGCCTTCGTACCCAGCACCAGGATGAATGGCTTTCTTTGATTGGGAAGACACAATTAGGAGATGACAATAGGTCATTATGGCAATAGAAAAAGTTTCTGAATGCACAGCATCCAAAAATTAACTCAAAAGTCAGAGGCATGATGGGTTTGAGAAGTCTACCAGCAGCGATCTATACTGTACTGGGAGACTTCACTGTGGCAGCATGTGCAAGCTGTTCCTAACCGGCAGTCATGCCACATAATGTCAACAAACACCACATCGGTCCCCTCAACCCCAAGTACTGCATGGTGTGAGTTTTAAGGTCTTTATGAGTATGTAAAGTTTTCTGCTTTTAAAGAAACATAATGGTTGAATTATGGACAATAAGGACTGAAGGTTTGGAGAGCACCACTCCAGTATATCTACAGAGCTTCAGGAGCCAAGACTTAGACATGGACGTTCCAAAGCAATTAGGTGGAGGTGACAGAGGCTTCCGGTGGCCACCCAGTGCCTCCCAACTCTCTCAAATCAAAATCAAGATGTCCAGAAAGCTGGCAGAGTCAGAGAAACTCTGGACTGGAAGTCTGGATAGCTGGATCCCCTTTAGCTCTGTCTCTAACATCTGCAATCCCAGACAAAAGAACTCTACTCTGGGTACAAGTTCCTAGTGACTAACACTGGAAATCAGCATTAGCTGCCCTACAGCAACGATGCCTTTAGTGTCACAGTGCTCCTTCAGGGAGCTGTCCATTGGCTCCACTGGACCAGGTGATAGCAGTGTGCCTGTCAAGATCTTTGGGACACCTCTGCTGTGGTGCTCATGATAGCTTAGAGTAGCCATATCACTTGAAAATGTCAGAGAGCCTGAGATCCTAAAGTTTAAGTGGCCTGTGTTATCTCTGCACAGAGAACATATCAAAATATATCTAAATAGCTCCAGGGGTGAAAATATCCACTGAAAATCACAGGTTTATCAGGTTTTATATATGTTTTTCCCTTATGAGAAAGTATTAAGCATGCTGGCACACACCTATGATCCCAGCATCCAGGAGGCAGAGGGATCACAAGTTTGAGGCAGCCTCAGCCACCTAGTGAGACCCTTTCTTAAAAAAGAGAAACTAATCAAAGCAAGAACAAAATCCCAGAAAAGAAGAACCCCCGACATGGGGAATATTGACAGTAAGTTGGACCAGCAGTCAGCTGCTCCCACAGAGTAGGTGTGAGGCGATGAGATTTGGGGGGGATGCTACGTACCTCTAAAAGGTTGCCTTCCTCATCAAACACAGACATGGTCACCTCAACATTCTTAGGTGTCTTCTTCTTCCCCTTGTCAAACTCGCCATGGATCAGGGTGACATAAATATCATTTCGAACATCCCCTATAATACAACAAGCCTCCTGTGAGTGCTACTGAGGGAAACTCATTTCACAGTTCCAGGATATAACACACAAAAGATAATCAAAATGGGCAACGGTCTGCTGGTAACGACCTCCTTATTCCACAGAAGTCTTTCGAGTGCTCTCTCAGTTCACCTCTCATAGCATACCAAGGGGTCTCTGATGTGCGTGCTGTGTAAGTAAACACTACCTTTTCTTATTAGTGAGCACACACTATACATGCACATGCCACAGCATGAGTGTGAGGGTCAGAGGATAACTTCTCTGGAGTCGGTTTTCCCCTTCCATCTGTTTTTTAAGGCAGATGTCTCTCTTGCTATTTCTACTGCTGCCTGGCTTTCACACGCTCCTGAGCGATTCCCCTGTCTCTCATCTTGCTACAGGAGTGTTGGGATTGCAGCTCTGAGCCACTGTACTTTTTTTTTTTTAAATGTTGGTTCTACAGATCATCCAGGTTGTATGGTAGGAGTTTTTAATCTACTAAGCCACCGCAGGGATCTAATTCTTTTCAATAGTAATTCTTCATTCCATTTAGGATATATGTCTAATAATAAGCATATATTAGATATTGCTAGGCTACCCAGCAGGTTTTTAATAGTGTCTTTCAGGATTCTTGTTCATGCAGCTAGCTGGGTATGGGCATGGTTCCTGAGGAGATACAACCCAGGAACACCTGCAATATACTCACAGGTAGCCGTACTGTGAACATTGAGAAAGAGGTAATTGGTTAAAAGAAGAGAGTGATCTACTGGGGATGTAAAAGAAGGCAGGAGCCTTGGTGGAAGAAGTAAATATCTAAATGGCTTAAAGTCTGAAGGAGTCTTGGTGCTAAAGATGGGGACCAAAGACAAAGTGCCCCAAATCTGGTGTGTCTGTAATCAATGAAAAGAGCTTTGTAATGGATGAACCCGCTCTTCTGAGAAGACACAATAGCCTTCCTTTACGGAAATGTTTACTCATCCATTCTGAGCGTTCATTAAAACACCCTCATTCTTGGGCAATGTATGTGTAGAAAACTACCACTGCCCCCTAACATCCTGAAGGTGAGAAAAAATCCCAATTACTCTAAAAAAAAAAACAAAAAAAAAAAAACCTGTCCTCAAGCAGTGCACCACAGGTTGGTTTTCTTGAGTTTTCAAACGTGATGTGGCCAGCTGTCCACAAGTCTCATCAATTAGTTCGTATGAACAGTCACTTCCTCAGAGTATGACTCCCTTTGTCTCCTGTGGACATCAGAGAATTAAATGGGCGTCGTTGGTGAAGTCGGGGATGCACTTGCTAGTCACCAACATGTGATGAGAAAGATGAGAACAGAGCAAAAATGGGGACCGTGGGCAAGGGCTGAGTAACGCACAGTCAGAGCTCAGGGGACTAAAACAGAGAGTCTCACAGAGACGGCGCTTAGCACAGGGGCCCAACATAGACAGTGGCATGAGGAGAAAGGAGCTTGTCCATTAGATGGTTTACTCTCCTGGACTGAAGACACTGGGCCGCTGGGTTGTTTCCTGAGAAGGAAGTCAAGTTGGGGGAAACATCTGTGGAGCAGGATGGGAAAGAATGAGATAGGGATGCTGAGATGCTTAGAGGCATTTTCTAGGTCCTGCCTACCGAGCAGTCTTTGAGGGTGCTGCCAGTCTGTCATCAGTTTCTTGATGCCACTAACCCTAAATGGCATCCTCTTAGGGTCTCATATTGCCTCAACTGTCCTAGTAGAGGCAATCCTTTCTTCCGACATGGAAAAGAAACACAAAATAAAACTCAAAGTGTGTACAAAGTAGTGTACAAAGTGTGTAGTAAAGTGTGTACCTGGCAGGATTATTTCTGGAAAGCCCATTTTCCGAGCTACTGCTGTTGATCGGTCCACCAGGTGTGAGAAGTTCTTCTGAACCTGTGTGAGGTCACCTGGCAGTAACTTTAAGGACACCCAAAGACCTGTAAGGGAGAAAAAAGGGACAAGCTGGTAGTTCTATGTATAATCTTTGTAACACACTCAGAGAAGCTTGTGTGAAACCAACCATACACCTCATGATAAACATGTAGTCCTCCCTGGGTAACATCATTTCAATGACACGTCCTTCAAACTCACAAGAGAACTTACTTGAGAAGTCAACAGATATAATTGACTTCAGTGGAGAACAAAAAGAGTAAAGATTATCCCAATTGATACCAAAGCATGTTTGTTCTAAGTCTAAGATCATATGGTGGTGGTGGTGCTAGAATCAATATAGACATTAATGGAAACTGTGGGATTACATACACACACGACATGGCAATTTAATTAGGGATGGCAGAGGCAAGGTAAATCATGAAGGAAGAAAGGAACATCAGGGGCTAGAGAGATGGTGTAGTGATTAAGACCTCTTGCTTCCAGAGGACATAAGTTTGAATCTCAGCACCAATGTTGAACAGTCACAATTGTTATAACCCCTAAGGAATCCAGTACTTCTCTTCTGGTCTCTGTGGGTATCCACACATGTGGCAGATACTCAAACACATACACATATACATAAATAAAAATGCATATCTTTAAAAAAAACTAATTCCAAAAGGTACTTTTCTTAGTACTTAAAACAGAAGCACCCTAATGTCTTATATTTTAAGGTAAAATCTTTAAAGAAGATTGAAAGGAAAAATGTAAATAGCTGTTAATTCTCTGAAAACTACAGGATTAATTTATTTTTACTTTAGGTGTATGAGTGTTTTTGCTTGCATCATGTATGTCCATGTACTACATGATGCTTGGCAACCCAGGAGAAGGATCATCACATCTTCTGGTACTGGAGTTACAGACTGTGCGAGTTGCCGTGTGAGTATTGGGTACTAAACTCAGGTCCTCTGAAAAACACAGAAAGTGCTCTTGATTCCTGAGCTATCTCTCCAAACCCTGAATTAGTCACTTCTTAAACTAAAGGAACAAATTTTAAAAGCAATATAAGTATCAATATACAAATAGAAAATAAGGAGTTACAAAGCAATATTGGTGATAAAGAAGGTTCCTCGCAAGGAAATCTGACACGAAAACACATTCACAGAGAAGCAGAAAGAAGTTCATGGATGTTTTACAAACCAAAAACTGGAAAAAAATATATTTTAAAGATGACAGAAGAATAATTATGTGCTGGGGTTAGTCTGGTTCTGCTACATATTCAAACGCTGACTACTGGCTCCCAAGATCTGGTTGCCCAAAGAAGAGTGAATTCTCATGTACACCAGCTTTTGTTGTACAAACCTTGGTCCCCTGACTTATCTGGTCAATAAAAGGCTAAAGCCTGTGATGGGGCTGTGGAGAAAGTAAGGTGGGACTTAAGGATTGAGTGAGGAGTCTCAGGAGACACCAGGAGGAGAAGGAGAGGGGACACTAGGATTTTAAGAGGCCAACCCTGAGAGGAGACGGAACACAAACATGCAGCCAGGAGAAACAGCAAGTAACAAGGGGCATGTGGCTGGGATGCAATCAGAATAGCTCCAAACCTGCCAAACCTAGCGTATAGCTTGCAAATAAAATATCAGAATTGTGTCTTTTATATGGGCTAGCTAGAATATATAATTTCTTATTACAACTACCTTTCTTAAAAAACATCTGACATTGTAGACCAGGAAATTCATGTAGATAATACAGACTCAAGGTGCTTATTTAAATACATGAGGACCATAGTCTACTTGCCACCTCTCAGACATGAGAAAACACACAGGAGGAACCCTGGGTGCCCAGGACAGGCACCATAGCACCATACATCCGGGTTGAAGCTTGTTCTTCCCACTGACCCAGAAGTCCTATCCCTGGGAATTCCTAAGCACTGGTCCTAAGCATGGAGAAAGCTTCAGTACAGAAGGAATGACAGCAGGGTGGCTGAAATTTACAGTATTAAGTGGCTAGAAAATACTTAGGTGCCTACCCAAGGAACTGGACCCCACTGCCTCCCCATCAGGCCAGATGTCAAAATGGAGTCAGTCTGGTCACGTTCTATAGCTTTAAAAGGAAACTAAACTGTTATCTGGCCTTCTGAAGTATCAGGAGAGAAAGATAATGGCCAGATGTCCTAAACAGGCCCCTGTAAGCCACAGGATGCTGCTCTCTTTGTTTTGGTCCTGACATTAAAAATAATATGCTTGGTTTGTAAAAGACAAACTTGTTTTTTACCTTTTCCTTCCTTCCTACCTCTTTTCCTTCCTCCCTCCCTTTCCCCTTTCCTGTCCATCCATCCATCCATCCACTCATCCATCCATCCATCCATCCATCCATCCATCCATCCTTCCTTCCTCCCTTTCCCCCTTCCTGTCTGTCCGTCCATCCATCCATCCATCCATCCATCCATCCATCCATCCATCCTTCCTTCCTCCCTTTCCCCCTTCCTGTCCACCCATCCATCCATCTATTCATCCATCCATCCTTCCTTTCTTCCTCCCTTTCCCCCTTCCTGTCCGTCCGTCTGTCCGTCCATCCATCCATCCATCCTTCCTTCCTTCCTTTTCCCTCTCTATCTATAAACCCAAGCTTTCCTGCTCAGCCTCTCAGAAAACTGTTCCTACTTTACAGAAAGAAGTGTTGCTCAACTGTCAAAGAGAAATAAAATCCAATCAAAATATTTAAATTAAATTTGCTATAAATTTGGCTTTGAGCATTTTAAACATTACAATGTTATATAACCACACAAATAAAGAGACAATTTGTGCTGTACAGAAAGACATCTGAAAAGGGCTTTTTCTGTTCAGTAGCAAGAAAGGAATGGCATTGTTTTTCATTCTGTTCCAAAAAAGACATCATATGTAAAATGCAATCTCATTTAGTTAAGAATGTTCTACTCTAATCAAAATGATATTCTTAAGCTAAAAGATCTAAAGAGCAGGGAATGGGGAGATGCCTATGAATGTGAAGTTCTTGCTGCATAAGACTTGAGTGCAGATCCCAGTACGTGCATGATTCACTGGTAGGCATGAAGGCTCACTATACGTCCAGTGTTCAAAAGCTAGAGACAGGGGATTACCAGATCAAGCTAGATCGATTAGTGAAATAGGGAGACTCAAGCCTACGCACGCGTACCCCTACTCTGAGTGCCCATCCATACATAAACATGTATACACAGAGAAATGTATATAAAGGAGGGGTTCTAGTCATTTGTGTTCAGAGTCTTTATTGCTCCTATCTCTTTCCACCTGAATAACTGTGAACATGTGAGAAATTAAACACCCTGAAGGCTGTGTTTTCCTTACTGCTTTCATTTTAAACAGCAATCGTAGGGTAGTAGTGAAAAGAGGTGTCACCACTTTGAGACCCTTTCAAATCTGGCCGCCATCTTGGCACTTGAATTTTAATACTCTGACTATATTTCCTTCCTATTTGAATTTAAACATGTCCACAAGAATTTCTCTTAGCTGAAGCTATCAGAGGATAGGTACATGCAGGTTCCAGAGAAAATATAAAAGCTCTGCAAGGTAGCCTACAAGTTCATATCGACAGCTGTTTGGATCGCTGTCTCTTTCAAGTTTTGGAAAACACACATAAGGGGTAAGTTTATTGAGGGTGCAGTTGCATATGTGGTCCTGAGTCACTTTTGGTTGGCACATTTACTTCTAGGAGTTACCACTGGGAACAGACAGCAGACATTTTCTCATGGGGGAAAACCCTGATCCCACTAGAAAAGGTGAATGTTTTCGATCTTCAATGGAAGCTGTCTGAGGAAGGTCAGTATCCAGCGGAGGCTGTTTGGTATCAGAATGGATGGTGAAAAGGCAGGGACCTTGCTCTGAATGTTCCCTTCCCCATCCCCACCCACAGTCCCCTGTTCCAGGGCAGCCTGTGTACCTTGTCCTTTGTGATTCACTTCCTTTGCAGCGATGACTTTATTTAGGACCGAAGTGAGTGGCTCATTCTCTCCAATCACATGGGAAGTTATCAAGGGTGACATGATGAGCTGCCTCTGGCGGATGTAGGTTTCCATGGCAATTCTGAGGAAGACAGGAGAGATAAGGAGGAAGCCGGAAGTAGAGAAAGTCTTTAAAGTGTGACCTGAGAATAAATATGACGGTCTTATGAGAGCCATTTAGAAATACAAACACAAAACCTCAGCAGAGGGCTCACGGGAAACCATTGTTTTGGATTATGTTCTTGCATGGTCCCCCAACAGACAAGGCTAAAGTCAACATGGACTCTCACCATAGAGCAAATGCAAGCCTTTGGTAGAATATCTATCTTCCAAGACCTCAGCATGAAGCAATTTAACAGCTAAACTCCCCAAAGAAGCTGGCTTCAGAAGTATGCCAATGAAATTCCCTAAAAATGGTTACCTATAAAAAAGACCTAAAGCCAGGCGGTGGTGGCACACGCCTTTAATCCCAGCACTTGGGAGGCAGAGGCAGGCAGATTTCTAAGTTCAAGGCCAGCCTGGTTTACAGAGTGAGTTCCAGGACAGCCAAGGCTATACAGAGAAACCCTGTCTGGGGGGGGGGGGGGAACCTGAAGCTGACCCACCGGGTGGCTACCTTCTGTCTTCTGTCCCTGCAGTAAGAGCAATGACTAACCCCATGTTTGCTTTCCGTTTCTGTCTATAAGCCAATCTCCTCTGCTTGGCTCACTGGGACACTTATTTTGTTTTATAGCATGCAATGTTGTCCAATCCTTATGATCTAGGATTGGGAAGGTCAACTAAGTAAATTGCTGTGGTTTTATCCCCAGTACATTCTTCCCTTCGTTCTTCCATTGATTACACACACACACACACACATACACACACACACACACACACACACACACACACACGTATACACACACATGGGAATGTCCCCAGTAATTCTTCCCTTTGTTCTTCCACTGATCACATATGTGTATGTATGTTTGTATATATGTATGTATATATATATACATGTGTATACACACACATGGGAATATCATATATATTGAGATTATAATTACAACATTTTTCCCTTCTATGTTCTTCTTCTAAATCCTCCCACATACCTCTTCTTGCTTGCTCTCCTTCAAACTCATGGCCTCTTTTTTCACTAATTGTTATTGCATGCACATATATATATATATATATATATATATATATATATATATATATACATACATACATACAATTCCTACTATCCTGTTCAGTCCATATAATGTTAGCTATATGTTTTGATGACTTACCATTTGGAACTGGGGGAACAATCTGTGTGTCTTCTGTAGGGAAGAACACCTCCTCTGGCCCCAGTTTTCCTCAGTTGCCTGTAGCTCTCTGTATAGTGTTGAGGCCTTATAGGCTTTTTGCTTGCCCACTTGGGCACGTCCATTGGTGTCACCCTAGTTTAGAGCATGTTTGGATACTCATGCTGATAAGGCTTTCGGGGTGAAGCTCCTTATTTATTACTAGGAGACACAGTCTCACAGCAAATTCCCTGATCCTCTGTCTCTCACAATCTTTTCATCTCCTCTTACACATGTCAGGGAAATGACAAGGCAAAAGAGAAAGAGGGGGTGGGCAAGACAGCCACAGGTTAAAACACTGAAGATCAAGGCAATGACTAAGGACAAGTTAAATCAGAGGCATTTAGATTTGATTGCTTGGATGGGACAGAAGGACAAGCCAAAGGACAGGAGACCTGGCTCCTAGGACTAGCTCCACCTGACAGAGTACTCTGCAGGATCCTAGTTCCCCAGGAGGCCCACATCCATCCACATGGCCATTTGATATGTGAATACAGTACATATGGGGGATTCTGGGAAGGTGTTTTGAGACACTCAAGGACTTTAAATTTAGGACTGCAGTGGACAATCAGCAATGAGATCCAGCTGAATTAGCACATCAGGTAAGGTCCACCTGGGAAGAGGTCAAAAGACCAAACACAGACAGCCCCCACTCTCTTGAAGTCGCCACCACCGACTATGTTATCATCTTGTTGTCTTTAGCCTTCTCGGCCTGCCAGGCAGCTTTCTCTGTGTGCATTCTTTTAGCTGATGAGAAAGCAGACTGGACATGGGGCTAGAAATGGGGGGCTGCTTTCTGTGAATGGGTCTCCCCAGGCGGACTAGCAGAACTCACACAGGAGCCGCTGCAGCTTAGGGAAACAGGAGGACAGGCCGGGGAGTGCAAGGGGTAACATAAAGGCCATTATACAGTCGTGTCTGCTGCACACTGGGTAGTAATCAAACTGGGGCTCTGCTCCTTTAAGGGAAGCACAAGCTATTCCATAGCAGGACCATCTCAGAGTTCACGGCCACCTCATAGATGGTAGTTCAGAAGTTGGACAGAAAGGCACAGCACTGAAGGAAGAAGCCTACCATAAAGGGAAATATAAATGAAGGATTTTTTCAGATAGGGCTTTTTTTTTCCTCTATGAATGCATAACTTGATATGGTTAAAGGAGTAGCATTCACAGATATGAAGGTTATATATGTACATATAATGTTTATAATATCTGTCTGTCTCTCTATATATGTACATATAATATTTATGATAGCTGTCTGTCTCTACATAAAATGTTTATTTATTTTTTTTTAGGTAACATCCCACTATGCTTCACAGGCTGGCCTCACATTCATAATCTTCCTGCCTCAGCTTGTTAAATAGCTGGGATTACTGGCAATGCACCAGTGTGCCCAACTCTATTTTATATATTTACATTTATTCAATGTATTTGATCTGCTTAACATATTAGATTTAATACCTATAAATTTAAATCCAAATATTGGTAATGAATTAAACCTAATATATTTGTGTAAACATATTCATGTGTCACATAACACACGTGCACACTACAGTGTACCACATTTCAGTCACCTGAAGCTGACAGCACAGTCTGTAGCTCCTCACAGGTGACTGTGTTGGTATACATCGTGATGCGAGAGCTCCCTGATTTGTTCCTTAACTGAGCTAAGCACTTGTATAGTTACGTCCTTCTATCTGTTTGCAATAGGATTTGTATGTTTGCATATATATAAATGATACATTTTTATTTATGTGTATGAGGCATGGAGTTGCCTGCAGGAGCAGCAAGGGCCCATCAGAGCCTCTGGAGTTGCAGGTGCTTCCAATGTTACAGAACGTCCAATGTAAATTCTAGGACCCAAACTTCAGTCCTCTGGAAGAACAGCCAGTGCTGTTACCCATAAAGTCATCTCTCCAGCCCCATCATTAATATGTAGTTTTTAAAAGTTTTTTTTACTCAAATGTCCTTCAGCTGGCTTCAGAAAATCCATTTGTTCTATTAATCTGCAGTGGCCAATGGAAGTTAGATGAGACAATGTGCTATGCTGGCATGTGATCCCCGACAGGGGTCATTCCCAGAAGCCTTTTGGCTTCTTTCTAGGCCACCATTATGTATACTGAATGCCAGAGCAGCCACAAGGCTCACACTAGAACTTGTTTGAGTTACGGGCATAAGATTTGTTCACTTGTAGAACTTGTTGCATGGATGGCTCCAGTTCCTGTAGCCTAACATAGAGCCTGGGGTCAACCTCTGAGCTGCCCTGTCCCACCAGACTGGCTCCCCCAGATCCTTGCAGGAACCCTTGATCCTTGCATACTCTTCTTGCCTAATCCCTTGTTATGATAAGTGTGGTCCCTGGACCAGCACCATTAGCAATACTCAGAGGTTGTCAGGTGCAGTCAGACCTACAAGAGCAAATGCTGATTCTTACAAGATTGCCCTTGACAATTCATAGGTATCCTCCAGTCTGAGAAGTCATGTGATTCTTAGTCAAACATGTTCAGCACAACAGAAGACAGATACATCGCAGCATCTCTGACAATCAGATGACATCATTCTCTGGATTCATGTGCAGATGGATGTGTACCTTTTATGTTATATTCTCCCAGTTACTTCTACTGAGTCAGGAAATGCTCAGTTTACCCTCTTTGAGTCCAACATGAAGCTCTCTGAATAAAGACTTCTACAGAAAGGCCCAGGTCACAGTTTTCCAGCAGAACTACACCTTTACATTTCCAGCGACAGAGAGGGGTTCTCCCTTCTGCTTCTCCAGTCATGCCCCACTTGAATGGCCAAGCTGTACCTCAGGTCACCTGGGATGAGGACAGATACTTACTGCTGAAAGGGGATAAAATGCTGCTTTTCTTCATCATCCACCTTCCCGTGCACGATATCACTAATATCCATCACTAGGAGAGAGACAAATGTCATTAGACACACTAATGGGTTGGTGGCTTCATGCTTCCCTGAGCTGTATCGAAGAGGATGGTGTCAGCAAACACAGAACACCACAAAATGAAAGGGACCAGGGACCAAGCAACAATAATCACTTACTATACCACACCCAGCAGGGCAACAAGCCATAAAAGGCTCAGAATTTTCTATATCCAACTCTGCTGGACACACCTTCAAAACTCTACAAGACTGAGTAGCTATGTTCCTGGAAAATTAGACAGTAGTAGTAGTAGTAGTAGTAGTAGTAGTAGTAGTAGTAGTAGCAGCAGTAGTAGGAGGAGGAGGAGGAAGAGTATTTTGATAAGCTTTTACTGAAAAACAGAGAATGTATATTCCTAACAGGTCTGTCAGAAGCAATGAAGGTCTGGAAGTGGCCACCTGTATCTTTGATTTGATATATTCTTGGTTTCTACACCAGCCTTAAGAGTATCATAAAACAGACTATCAGCAGTTGCCGTCCGACAGTCCCCCATCCCAGGAGAGCACGTCAGTAAAGCCAGGCTGTAAGCCTTCATTTTTCTCATTTATACAGCTGTGAGGAATGGGAAGGTATAACTTGCTCTTGGTCACAAGTTTTGTTTTCATTGTTGCTTGGGTTTATTAGTTCTGTTTGTTCTGTTTTGCAGGGGTGTGACTTAACCCAGCACCTAGCACATCCAGGAAAACAAGGTACCACCAAGCCCACATCCACACAATTAGTTTTAAGTTTTTAGCAAAGCCAGGCTATGAATTAACAATGAGCACTGTCACCATTATGCCCAGCTATGCAGAGGATTAACAAGCAATCTAGAAAGCATCTGGCTGACGTGAGGCAAGGCCCTGGGAAGAGGCGAAACCGTGGTTAATAAATTACAGTCTGGCCATAAAGCACATTAGCAATCCACTTCTTGACGGCCCAGATAGTTTGTCTGTAGACAAGAGAGGTAAGTACTGAGAAACGCAGTTATGTTTGAAAGAACTCAGGACAACACAGTCCACCAGGCCAGGGAGTAATGCAGGTGCTGCCCGGGAGAGGGCACACAGTTGGGCATCACATGCAGCCTCCTGTTACCCCTAACAGGACCTTAGAAAACCTGTACCCCAAACCACTGAAAAACCCATTTGTCAGGGTCATCATCTCGTGACATGTAACTTTGGTTAACGATCATCATCAGGGTTAAGAACGAATTCTCTGCATTCAGTACCCAGATACACACAACTCCCCCTCTCCCATGCACACACATATACTCACACAGAAAAAAGCCTCAGTTTAAGTTATAAGTTTCTTTGGCTTGTTATGATTGGCAGTGACCTCTAATACATCTTCATCTGAAGGCTGCTAACAGAATACTTGCTTCCAAGCAATTGGGATGAGGGTCTTAAAGCCCACGCTCACAGTGACCCACCTACTCCAGCAAGGCCACACCTCCTAACAGTGCCACTCCCTGGGCCGAGCATATACAAACCATCACAAAGACTTCTTGGGACATCCTGAGGAATGACTGGAGCTAAGGAGCCTCTTTGAAGGCTCTTAGTGATACAAAGTCATCTTTGAGAAGCAAGTCTCCTGAGCAAGGAAAACACTTTGCAGTGACACAATGCATCAGCAGAGCACAAGCTAGCAAGCTGTCCTACTATGTGTGGGACATCGTGCTGGGCATAAAGATGAAACACAATCAGAGGCTACAAGGGGACACAAATGTCAAGGAAAGAGAACTGGCCGTCCTGGGGCACGAATGTCAAGACCAACCATGACAACAGAAGCCATTGCTTCCCATCTTTAGGGACAGCCCTGCCATCTCTGTCTGCCTCCAGGCAGCCGGCCACCTTCTTTTCTCTATCTCTTTTCAATGCTATAAGGGCGGTAAAATATGCATTACATAGAAACTGCCACCTTTAACTGGTTAAGTGGAAGAAGGTACACTCACCTGATGTAACCATCACCGTCATTCACCACTAGAACTCTTTCATTTTCTCAAAGGAAACCCTATCCTCAAAAAGCAATTCACCTCCCTCTTCAAGCCCTGCCAGTCCCATTCAATGGCCTATGAACCTGACTCTCCTAAGCACCTCATATAAATGAATCCCACGGTGGTTGGTTTTTTTGGTATATGGCTTATGTTCTCAACGTCAGCAATACTGTGGCATGAGTCAGAAATTCCTTCCCTATTAAGGCAGAATAAAACCTCCTTTCAATGGCTACACCACATTTATTTATCCATTCATCTACTGATGCACACTTGAGCGACATATCCCCTCAGCTTTTGTGAATAGTTTCACTGTGAAGGCGGTGTTTCTTTAAGACCTCGCATTTCAATTCTTTTGGGAATATGGCTAAAATGGGGATTTCTATCGAATATGAGATCAGATGATGGGTCTACACTTAGGTCTTTTAGAAACTGCAGAGAAGGTTTATAGAAACCCAGAAGCTCTATACCATATCCCTTGGTCTCTGGGCTTTCGTCGTACCTGCCACCCCAAAGGGCCTCCGGAGGCCGCAGGTGTGTTTTTTGCCCTCCTTCAGCTCCATGCGGCCCACCCGGACAATCTGGCACACGAGGCTGATGCGTGGCCGGATGAGGTCTGTACTGCTGAGGTCCTGCAGGCAGAGAACACATGAGAGGCTGGCTGCCCTGCCCTGCCTGGAACACACCACCCCATGCCAAACCACCACCACAATGCCGCTCTTTCTGCCCATCTAAGCACTACAGAGAACAGAGAAAATTAGTTTCTATTTATCTGTAAAATGGTTTACTTTTCTTCCATGGTTCCTACTTCACATTTCAAGATTAGCTCAGACTCAGTCTAACACCTCTAGGTAGATAGGTAGGGAGGAGGTTAAGGGGTTATTAACCAAGATTTTCTCTGATGTTCTGGGTCCTTCTGCTTCATGTCTTAGTACAAGATACATCTCAGGGTCAAATGACACAGAAACTTGCATGGTGCTGATGTTCACTGGGCATCCACAGAAGCCTGTAAGGACCCAGGCTGGCCTCGATCTTGACTTGTAACTGAGGTTGACCTTGAACTCCAGATCTTGCTGCCTTCACCTCTTTAGTGCTGGGATTACAGGTATCCACCATCCCCTGACTCTTCACCCATAGCTCATTTTCTAAACCATCCCAGCCTCAAGTGTAACCCAGGCATGGTTTTGTGAGGTTCCTTACACGCCTCCTGAGAGGCCTTTTCCATGAGCACTGAGCAGCAAGAGGCGTGGGGGTGGAATTGCTCCTATTTGGAGTCGAGGCTCCCGGGTGTGTATGTTCTTAAGGAGGGGCAAGTGACCCAGAAATGAGCTCATATATCTCATTCAGTTAACATCAAAAATAACTTCATTATATCTCAGAACCCTTTAATGGAACAGCAGGTCCAGCTCTCTTACTGAATCAAGAATTACTTTTCAAATAATCACTCCAAATCTATGCCCTGTAATTTGGTAGAGACACATCACTGAGACGGCAATATACACCAGCAATCACCTGCCCTGAATCCCTGCTTGAGGTTCTGCAAACCCTTCCATTAATTGAAAACAAAGTTACTGGGTGGCAGGTTCTAGAAACCATAGCATATTGATATCATTAAATAATACATCATCGTTTATAAGCGAGTTCTGAAGACTGTTTAATGACCAAGGAAATGGCCACCACATTTTATTTCATTAAAAAGGCTAGACATGAATTTACATACTGGATGAGCCTCTGGCTGGCTGGGAAGGAGAGTGTCAGGGGTGGGGGTGGGGAAGGAGGAAAGGACAGAGCAATTGCAGCTGTAGTAAGTTAAAACTGATTAAAACGACAGACCAAGGATTTAACAGTGCCTTTACAGACCAGACACAGGGTCTGACTAACACCATTCTTGCAGGGAAAACCTACCTCACTTTGTTTCAAAACTGAACAAATACTAAAGTTTCAGGGGGGGGGAACATCTCAAACTTCAGTGTCTCCATTTGCAGGGTGTAGAGACAGGAATGGCTCTTTATAGGGACAGAGATGCCTGTGTGTGTCCTGGAGCCAGGAGGCTGACAAGAGGGGACAGAGACAAGTAGTCAGGTGTCACTAGAACTTGGGCTTAGTTTGCTTTGTCTTGGACTCAGAAAGAGCAGGAGATGAAGCCCTTGTGTGGGCTGATGGGAGACAGAACTCTCTCTCTAGCGGAGCTAGGGACCTACACATCCAGGTTTCCCAGGGCTCCTGGTGGCCCCAGGGTGTGTCCTTAAAGAGAAAAGCAGGAGAAGCTCAGAAAGTTCTACCTATGAGGAAGACAGTCGCCAGGTCCAAACACTGGCATTGTACTTATCCATTGCCAAGCTCCTGAGCTGTGTGCTGCAGCACCTGGCAGAGAGGACTGGGTCGCAGCTGCCCTCACTGTGACCTTGGTTTGGAAGGTCTTCTTCCAGTGAGGAATCGGCACGGCTGATGCTCTTCAACTTCTCTGTCTTCCTCAAATATCTTCTATTTAAGTATTTTGGGCACTGAACCCACGGCCCAGCGCTTGCTAAGGGAGTGCCCCTACCACAGTTCTCCCCGCCCAGCACTTAATCTATTTAAAACACCAGCTTCAAGGCTGGGAAGATGGCTCAGTATATAAAGTATGCCATATAAACATGAGGAACTGAGTCCAGATCCTCAGAACTCAGGTAAAGCTGGGTACTACAGCATATGCCTGCAACCTTCATGTTCCTAGGTAAGATGGGAGGACACAGGATAGCCTTTATATGCAATAGCCGTGATGTAATATTCTTTAGAATAGCCATGTATATGCAAGGACAAACAGCAAAGACACCCTGGTCATAAAACAATGTGGGAGGAGAGGACATAAGAAAACACTCAAGGCTGTCCTCTAACCTCTGTACATGAACTATGACACTTGGGTTACCATAGGAACAAATACACATCTACACACAAATACATACAAAAAGTTAGATATACACATATACATATATGACTATAGCAACAACTAAGGGGCGGGGTGGGGGGGAAGAGGTCATGAATTTTAAAGAGAGCAAGGAGAGGTATGTGGGAGTGAACAAAGAAAAGGGGAAAATAATGTCATTGCATTCATCTCAAAAGTAAAATAAAAAAATAAAGGATAAGAGGGGAAAACCATTTTCATTATAATAAAATCGATAAACTGTAATGAAATTGAGAACAAAAATTGAATACATAAATATACAGTTAAGGCATACACCTCCCTGCACAATACCCTGGTAGGCCCTGGAAGCACTTCAGGACTGCTGATACTGTTCATCTCTACTTGCTTGTGTTGTCCTTGTTTATAGCTGTCTTCCCACCAGCACAAATGCTGCTCAAGAACACCAGTTTCTTTCCCTGTCCTGTTCATGAATAGTTGTATACACATCCGTATGTGATACCTACTATGTGTTCACTAAGTGAATAAATGACGGGGTTACACTTGCTCATAGGACAATGGTGGCTACCCTTTTTACCTTTTATGTTTCCCACATATTTATCACTGTATCCACTGTAAGAAAACGTTGAAACAGAAAGTGAGGCTGGGCTAGTTAGATGGCTTCACATGAAGACACTTGCTGTCAAGACTGAGGACCCGAGTACTATCCCTGGGTCCTACTCAGTGGAAGAAGAACCTACTTCTGCAAAACGGCTTCTGACCTCATGCCACGGCAACATGCCCATACACGTGCATATACACAGACACAGAAAATAAACGAATGCAGAAACTTCTTATGAGGAAGGCGGAACTCACGGTGAAGACTGCTTGGAGGTTGTTCAACTTCTCTATCTCCTTGGGCATCCCGTTACTGCCCCAGCGAATTAGGTAGTTCTCACTAGCAGATAAAAAAAAAAAAAAAGGAAATTACTCTTAATCAGAGGCCATCTGGGACAGAGGCTGCCCACAGACACACTTGTAAGGGTCAAAAGGGACAGAAGGATCCCATGGTAAGTCAGGTGCTAAGGGAGCACACACACCATACCTATGGGGCTTCTGTCTTTGAAAGAGTCCCTGATATGGGGAAACATCCTATACAGTGGCAGCCACTGCTCACGGTGGCCCAGACATGGGACTTTATAAGACACTTTTGTCTGGGGTCTTCATCCTACCTCAAATTTCTTGTATACAAGCTTTGGTTTAGCTGAAGTGAGAGTTTAATTTTAGACTCAGGCATGGTGGCTCTGGACTGCCATCTTAGCACTCTGAAGGCTGATCAACATCATTTAAAGCCAGCCTGGGCTACACAGTACACTGACCAGTCTGAGATTGTCAGTGAAACCATGTCTCAAGAGGCCATATTTACAAAAGCTTAATTTGCTAAGTTATCCCCAGTCCATCCTTCATGGCCCACACCACACAAATAACCTAGTAACTACTTTTTACTTTTTGAGAAAGGGTCTTATGTTGCCCAGGCTGGCCCTGAACTATAGCTGATCCTTCTGCTTCCACCTTTCTTGTGCTGGGGTTACAGTCATGTAACACCCATCTGGTTTGTGCCATGTTGGGGCTCTATCTAGGCTATGCAAGCGTGCGAGCAGCTGAGCTATACTAGGCCCTAGTACCTTCCACTGCCTTCTTGAAGATTAACCTCCACTTCCTAAGTTGCTCCACGAAGAGTCACACTGGAGCTCAAGCATACCCTGACTCTTCCTTATAGTCTTGAAACTTTGTGTAAACTTTTTCTCCTGAGTAGTTTTGCGGTTCCTGGTTCAGCGTTGAGCTGCAAGCAGAGTTCTCAAACACACAGCCCCTAACTACCCAGCTGCCACTGCTGAACCGCTTGGCACATCATCATCATCATCATCATCATCATCATCATCATCATCCCCACAGCCTGCAGCTGCCATGAGAGTTCACAGCGGGTATGGCACACTCCATGAGCTTGGACAAACACAGAATGATGGGCAGTCACCAATACAGTGTCCTACAGCTCAGCCATGAAACCCCGCTGTGTTCTTCATCTCTCTCGTTCCTCCTATACAGTCTTCTGAATTCTTATCCTTGTCTCTCTCCTAAGCAGTTTCATTCACTCTTTTATTATTCTTGTTTCCTTCGTTAAGACAGGGTTGTCTTGAACTGGCTGTTCTCGAATTCACTATGTAGACCAGGCTGGCCTCGAACTCAGAGAACTGCCTGCCTCTGACTCCTGAGTGCTGCAATTAAAGGTGTGCGTCACCATACTCAGCTATTTTATCCATTCTTAAAACCCTACAGATGTGTAGTCTGAAGCTGCATGGTACCAGTGCCCCTGTACAAAGCTTACAGAGACCAAAGGACTTTATTTTCTACTGTTGGAAGTGACTATACCCACCCTCTATATCTCCATCTCAAATCCAGTGAAGGGTTCCGGGAGAGGGCTAGGTAAAGACTGTACTTTGCAAGGCCAAGCACAGGTGACAAGGGTCTCCATTACCTGATGAAGGTGGACTGGTCTGGGTCATACAGGGCTATGAACAGCTCCGCATCCTCCCCAATGTTACAGACAAAGTTCTTGAAGTTCACATAGAGGCCATAGGTGTGGACAGTACTGAAGATTGCCTGACCTCTCAAGTCCAGGTTCTGCAAAATGCTCTGGGTGGGCCAGGGAACAGGAGAGAAGACTTGAGCAAATGGGGGTGGGGGGTAGAGGAAGGTTGGCAAAGAAATCAACTACAAACAAGGGACAGCTACCACCAACAGGGAGAAACACTTGCTGAGAACTGAACAGATGACAACCAATCATCTCTTAGTCCAACAAACACATCAGCATCATCAGACATCCTAAGTGGTCCTGTTCAGGGCCTGGAACCCAGATAATTGAATAAATGCTTTCTAGGAGGCTAAAGAGATGGCGTGATATATAAAATGCTTGCAGTGGGAGAATGAGGACCAGAGCTTGGCTTCCCAACAGTCATGTAAATCCCTGGTGGGCATAGGAGCCCACCTGTCATCGCAGCCTATGGGATGTAGAGATGGAATCTTGGAACACGCTGGCTAACTAGACTAGATGCCTTGGGAAGCTCTGGGCTCAAGTGAGAGACCCTATCTCAATACGTAATGGAGTGTGGTAGAGGACGACACCCAATGCCAACATCTGGCCTCAGCATCCATTCACACATACATATTTATGTGGTCCCATGCACATGTAAACAGACATAACTACATGCATGCAAACCATATACACACATGGAGAAAACATATGCTGTCTTCAGGTGATAACTCAGTTTTCAGTAGAGCTGTGAAGCTTTTGTGTCCTATGATGGGACACTGGAGGAAGCTTAAAAACAAACACTTGACCCACTACCCAACTCTACAGGAAACAAAGGTTCCATAGAAAGCCTTACCCTTGGGTGTGGTTGTCACATATTGTCATGACTGCACCCCAGAAAGCAAAAGCATTAAAAAAACAGAGACACATCTTTCTACATCCAAACAGAAAAGAGATCAAAATATCAACAACAGGGGCAGAGAGGTCAGAAGATGCTGGCCCTTTTTCTTTTTCTGGTTTTCTTTACCTTTCTAAGTTTTCTTTACTTTCAAAACTTTCCAAACACAATTTAAAAATTGTTTTATTTTGGAAATCACAATACTTTTAACAAAGACAGAGGATTATAATATAAAAAGTCCTTCCTTTTATCCAGTTCTCTTTCTCAGGGACTGCTTTATTTTTATTTTTTTTATATCTATTTTATGTATGAGTGCTTTGACTGAGTGTCAATGTATCATATGCATGGCTGGTACCTGCTGAGGTCAGACAGAGATCCCTTGGAACTGGAGTTGTGATTGGCTGTGAAGCATTATGTAGGTGCTGGGAACTGAACTCAGGTCCAAAGAAAAATTTTAATAGCTGGTTTATTATCAACCATTCCAGTTACTCTGCATATATGCAAGCACTGAAGTGTGTATACCCTTTTGTGGGCATTTTTTAATACAACTACTATTTTTCACAAATAGTTCTGCATCTTTACACACACACACACACACACACACACACACACACACACACACACACACACACACCTTTGTTCCCTTTCCAAAGCAGGATATACACACACAGCTTTGTTCTCTTTCCAAAGCAGGATACACACACCGACCTCATTCTTTCTGCCCACTTTTAAAATGAGGCCACATGTGATTCTTCTAGGCACTGCTATTCTCATTGTCTGTTACTCGTTTTCAGCATTAAAAACCAAAGCAAAGAATGAAGTCCTAGCAGCCCAACCTGCACCCTGGAGGAAGCATACCTTCTCCTCTTGGATCTTTTCCTCTATCCTTTTAGAAGCAAGTTCATGGGCCCTGAAGAGGGCGACAGTGCTGGTCTCATCCGGATCTAAGATGTTTCCGTTGTCGTCTCGCACGACAAGATCCAGTCCAAGCATTCTGGAGAGAAAGGAGGTGGTAAGTTGCTCTCCCCTCCACTCTTTATAGATGAACCTATATCAGAAAGCCCAGGAGACCCAGGAGAAAAGGGCAGGGGCTGGGCACAGCCCAGGAATTTCCTCCTTCCAACCTGTACCTCCTTTCTACCCAGCAATCATGCTGTGTAGTTTAGGGGGCCACATACCCAAACCTGTGTGCCTGTGCCAACGAATCGGCCCACAACCAGAACAGGAAAATTGGCAATGATTGTGACCAAAGCCCTCTTTGCAGTGATTCCCTGACCATCTCCTGTGGTCTGGCATAGAGACACAGAGTCATGCACCATCCTTCAAAGGCCTGCCTTGGCACTTGTGCTCAATACTGTCTTAAAGGAGGAAGTAAACTCTGGCGGCTACCCGCTCATAATCCATCTCTATGCTGGCTCTGCAGTCATTCACACTATAGTCTGAAGGTAATATATATGTTATATATAACATATAAAACATATATATATATTACCTTCAACAGCTGCTCTCTTGGATCCCTCACTCTGGACCGTTCCATGTATACATGTTCCCTACCCTTCAAAGTTACTGTAGGAACTTGCTTGAGATAACAGCCATAAAGTATCTATAGAACCTCATATACAGTAAGTGCCAATAAATGTTTGCTCTGACTACAGAGAATGGTACAAGAAAACTGGCAATGAAAGTTCTGAGAGTTGCATGGCAAGAACATAGACAACCACACCCTTCTCCCAAGGCATTTGTGCCCAATGAGCACAGAAGTAGGAAGAACTATGCTAAGTTCCAAGAAGTCAGAGATTAGTGGAACAAAATTATCAGCTCAAGTCTACATTCAAGGTACCTACAGGGGAACAGTACTCAAGAGATATAAACCAGAGCTGCCGAGTCCTCAGGAAGAAAGCCAACATGCCTCAATTCCTTCCTCCCTGCTCTGCAGCAACTCTGGACGAGTGATCCACACTGGCAGCCTCCTTTCCAGGGCAGCCAGACCCACAGGCCACCCAGACCTGTGAGAGACAGCATGCTGGCAGAGCTGGGTCATGGCACATACTGATACAAAGTCTCAGTTTCCTGAGCTGCTTCCAAGGGCGGCTGTGGGGAAAGCTGACATGATTGCCATACAAAGACATTAACATGCTATATCAGGCCTTGGGGGACCTCCAGGACAATGTTACTATGTTGAAATCATAAAAGGACAGAGCCTCGTCCTACCTCAGCTGGCTTTACAAAAAGTCCCAAGACCTTGCATGAGAGGCTGTGCACCTGCAGCAGTGACCGTCACCCAGGGTCTAGATTATTTACTTTTCTTGCTGTTATGGCCAGGGGAAAAAAAAACAACTGACGAAAGCAACTTAAGGGAAGAAAGCCTTACTCTGGTTCACATCTCAAGGGGCAGAACAGTAGAGGGCCTGAGGCAGCCCATCACATTAAATCTTCACTTAGAACTAGGTCTTCTTCAGCCCTGGACTCCACAGAGTGATACTGCCCCCCATTTAAGGTGGCTCTTCTCTCCTCACTTAACCTAACCTAGACACCCCCTCACAGACGCGCCCAGATGTGCATCTCCTCGGGGATCCCACATCCTGTCTAGGAGACATCAACATTAACCATCATAGAGGTATGAGGGGATAGGATTCACACCTCAACTTCAAGAGTCAGACCCAGAGCCAGGGCCTGTGCTCCCGCTAATGCTTTCCCACTGCCTTTGTTGGCTGGAAGGATAGCTTACCATACCAGGGAATCTGAACATCCCCACTGCCAATAATGGGCCCGATCCTAGTAACAAGAGGATGGGGAAAAAGAAAATGGTATCTGATAGCAATCAATTTAATATCCATCACTGGAATAAAAACATAGTCTCAGGCCTCTGAAAGGACCCATCCCCGTGTGCCTGATCACTCCAGCCTTCTCTGCCAATGGAGAAGCTTGGGCAGAAAACCCATTTTCCCTATTCTTGTGTCAGTCAGTGGGATCAGAGGACCAACAAAGGACCTAACCCAAGAAGGGGCCTGTGATATTTTTCAATGAAATTGTGTATTTTCAAACACACAAAGACACTAAGTAGTAAGCATTGCTATTTGTCAACTCTAAGATTTGTCGTGAGACTAGGGGGTTGCAGAGACATGGGGGCAGGGGGCAGGTTGGAGACAGGAAACCACTCCCCACATGGTCAGGTGATTCAACTTTTGTCAGATGGTGGCATGGTTTCTGAGAGCTTGTGAAAGTTTCAGGATGTAGTTTAGCGGATAAACATGGGCTAATAGGAATGGGCCTTTGTTCTAGTCTAGAGCACTCTGCTTTCCTGTGTAAAGGAGCTCTGTCATAGAATCCTGCCACCATCTCATGGGCAAGAACTTTTCCGCAGTGCCTTCCCCATCACAACAAACTCTATTCTCTGAAACCACTAGCCAAAGTAAATCATCCTTCCCTTTAGCTGCTTCTTCTATCCAGTATTTGGCCACACACAAGAACTCCCTTGGATTCCCCAAGAGTCACTAGTACAGAAAAGGAAGGAGCTAACTGACATAGTTATATAGGAAGAATAATCTCTAATTTCCTGTTGCACAGTAGCATAACTATGGTTGGCAAAAATTAACTTCATATGTCAAAATATCTACTAAAGATGATTTTAAATGTTCCCAACAAAAAGAAATGATGATTGCCAAAGTGATGTGCATGCTACTGAGCCTCATCAATCACCCTTACATATAAGTACTGTATGGATGTGCCCTGTAAATTACATATAATGTCTAAGTACTTCATTATTTTCTGTCTTGATTTTTAGACAGTGTCTCATATACCAACCAGCCTGGCCTTGAACTTACAATGAAGTCATACATCCTTAACCAGAACTTCTGATCCTCCTGCCTCCATCTGTAGAGTCCTGGAATCAGAGCTCCCACACCAGTTTATACAGTGCTGGGCTTTGTGTAAGATCAGCAAACATTCTGCCAACTGGTCTACCTCCTCAACCCTCCCTTTGAAACTATTTAAAGGATTTTTTTTTTTTTAAGTTTCTGTAAATACTATCTAGTGTGAAGGAGCCAGTCATTCCCCACATCCTCAGTGCAAGATGGTCCTGGGTTACCTGTTCCCATGATCGATTTTGGCTGTGACCTTCTTCTTCAGCTCTGCAAGTTCATCCTTAGGAAGTGTCCCAGATAGGATCTGGGAGCGCCACTCGATCAGACTGTATGTCATTTGCTGCAGCTGGCGGAATAGTGTAACCTTGTTGTTCTAAAATGGGAAAGAGGAGAAAAAAAAAGGACAGAAAGAAACACAAAGATGTGATGGAGAGACGGCATCTATCTTTGCACACTCTATCTACAGGGAGCTCCTTACTCATGAGGTCACAGTAAGCTGCACACTTGAGGCACATTTTCATGTTGATAAGTTTTGCTAAGCTATTCCTAATTTGTCCCAAAGCATGACTCTAAAAATGGGTAAAGAGTTATAGATGGGTCCTAAATTATAATAAACCCACAGAATAATCATGAACATGTCCTAACATCCTGACCATGCCCCTTCCTCTGTTTGAAACCCTTTAGACATTCTCAACAGGTATAAGAGGGTCCACGGTAAGTCCTTTTGTTTGTCTGGGCAACATTCCCACCTATACTTCAGGTCACTGTGCATCACAGAATCTGTGCTTCCTTCATGTGTAGTGGTGGTTATTCCTTCAAGTGTTCAGAGCCTATCAGGATTTCCTCCCCACACAGCCACACTGCCCTTCTCCTTTCACACCTCTTTTGTGTGTACATGTTCATATGTGGGGTGTATGTGCACATGTGTGTGTACACAGGTGGGGCCAACATCAGGAGTCTTCCTCACTTGCTTTTCATCTGATTGTTTGAGACAGGCTCTGGCTAAGCCTGGAACTCAGTGATTTCGGTAGACTGGCTGGTCAACAGCCCTAGGGATCTGCCGGTCTCCACTTCTCTGCTGTCTGCCATCATGTCAGCTTTTAGGTGGGGGATTGCAACCTGAAATCAGGTCCCCTGCTTGCATGGCAGGCACTTTATCCACTGCACCATCTCCCTAGCCCTACCAGGTGCCTAATTTTGACTGCAGTCTCAACTGAGAAGACTTAGTCTGTGAGTCTGCCGTGCCCTCTGTTGATTGGAATTTATAACCCACACCAGCATTCAGAACCCTGGAAGACTGGCCTTGCCAGCTCTCTCTTTTGTGTCTGTGTCTGAAAAAGACACTGAAGAATGAATTTCAAGTGGAGAAATAACTAATTCAGAGATATGGAATAACAGAAAATATAGCTTTAAATTTTATTTTTTTTTTTAAATCTCTATTCCCCCTAGCAAATGGACCCTGAACTGTTACTCTGGGCTTTACTAGTAACTCAGCTTAAGCACAGTTACAACCAAATTATCATTTGTAGCTCAATCATTTTGAGAGTCAAATGCTTGATGTCTGAGCCCTCACCATTTCTGTTCTAAATGGTTGACTGGGTCATTATGTACTCTAAAAAACCCTCGGTCAGTGAGAATGACCTGGAAATAAAGTTCTTGTCCTGGAGAATCCAGCATTCTAAAAGGGAAGGGCAGCAATAAGCAGACACACATATGGACGTATTTACCATGTACTGTGTTATAGCTTTTTCTTGGCAGCATTACTTGGGGCCTAGAAAAGTACTCTTACTGCTGAGCTATCTACAGACCATGCTTATGTCATTATATCTGTACACACAAGATAACCTCAGATCATGAAAAGTAGGCAAAAAGAAATAATTCAAAGAAAAAAATTGAGCAAGCTGGATAGAGTGGTGCACACCTTTAACCCTAGCACTTGGGAGGTGGAGGAAAGAGTATCTCTGCGAGTTCAAAGCCAGCCTCAACGACACAGTGAGACTCTGTCTCCAAAGGAAAAGTACAATACATACACATGGTAGAGGAGGCCACCTTAGGCAGTCAGGGAAAGTATGCCATATTTGAAATGTATCAAATAAAAACATGTACTGTACCTGTTAGGGTTCTGTCTAAGCTCCACCCCACAGTTACCTGGCAACAGCCAGGTAGGCCAGGTCTACTATAAAGGGGGCTGCTCACCCCCTCCTCTCTCTCTCACCTCTCCTACCTCTCTTACTCTTAGCTTCTTTCTTGCCCCCTCTTGGGCTCTCCTCCCCTCCCCCTCTCTCCACGTGGTCATGGCCGGCCTCTGCTTCTCTACTCTCTCCCTCTCTCTCCCTCTCTCTGACTTTCTCTGCCTCTACTACCCCCTTAACTCCCCTCCCATGCCCTGAATAAACTCTATTCTATACTATACTGTTGTGTGTCTGGTCCCTCAGGGAGAAGGGATACCCTCTGAGGCATCCCCTCCCCCCCCACCGCCTCAGAACATATTCTCTAGCCTCTTTCTCTTCTTATGATCACAACAGTACAGCTCATTACTTATGTCCTATGACGCTAGTGTTTCCTTGTTTGTAAGTAAAAGTCATGATACTGTTATAGGTCTTTGAAGTTCATTTACCACTCACTGGTTGTGTGCCAACTATTATAAGAGCTCAATAGATGTCTAAGCCATTACAACCTTGGTTCCACCTGAATGGCTCCTTTACATAGAGAAGACAGACAGACAGACAGACAGACAGACAGACAAACAGATGAGAAGAAGTGGAGACGACAGGAGCTGGGTGAAGCCCCAGCAAGATTACGTTCTAAAGGCTGCCACTGTTTCCCTCTGGTGGGTCTTAGGCAATTCCAGGAACAGATTCCCAGGCAAAAACATCTACCAAAACGGAGCTGAAAACATCCCAGGTATTCGGGAACAAAGCTTAGGTCTACAGGGAAGAGACCTGGGCCCACAGGCGTGGCAGTGAGAGACAAGGATAAGATTAGTAACTTCTGATAGAAATTCTAAACAACTCAAAGTTCAAGAGAGCACAAAGGAGAAGGAGGAGGTACCCACTCTTCAGTGTTCTCAAGGGGCTTTATTTATACTGCAGATCTTCTCAATTCAAAAGGCAATTCCAGTTTCAAACCAGGAATGCATTTACATCCCTATGTAATCTCCAGAGCCAGGCCAGAGGAAAGCACAAAGAGATATGTAAAGATCGAGTCTTTAATCAGCAAGGTAAAACCCCAGCCTTTTCAGTTCAATTCTGCATAGAATGTTCCCATTCCACTGTCTTACAAACTGAGGGAAGGGGGAGGAATTAAATCTACAGACTGTGTCTTTCTTTCAGAACTGCTAGACAGTAAAAAGTTTTTCTTTCCTGTGTCTCCTCCTTTACTCCTTTAGTTTTTTAGCATCTTCTAGCTATAATTAAGGTGTTCATTTCCAAACTCTGAAACAGAAAGAGTTCAAGGGGCCCAGGGAATCCTTGGCATGAGGTGGTGCTTTGTTTGGGGTACATGTTCACAAGTTCTTGGTCTCAATTCTATCAGACATTATCCAAGGCAATTTAATTACTGCCTGTCCATATCAGCCTTGTTCGACAAGTCCTTCCCCCAAAGAAGGATGAAGCCAGCCATTATTCTCCTGCTCCCTGTGCCAAATTCATTCTCACTAGACAAGCTGGAACAGGCCAAAGGAAGTGAGCTCCCCCACTTACTTCAAGGAGGTGGGCTTTGTTCTGACTGCCCCGAGCTGGGCTGTCTACATCCTAGATGCCCCTCCCCACTCCTCTGACACCTCATGCATTTCTGGAGGTAAGCATGCAAGGGCAGAGGAGGATCCAGCACTCCCAAGTAGAATCTGTCTGTTACACTCTTCTGGGTCTCTCCCATTGCCCTCTTCAGTGGTTTGCACAGAGCTTGTTTTCCCACAAGGGGTCCTGGGCTGGAGGTGTGGTCTGCAGAGCCTTGATGTCTATGGCTGACTTTCTGAGTGGGCCAGGAGGAGGTAATTAAACCACAGAGGGTGCTACTCAGTGGTGGGATTAAAGTTGGCCTCCTGGACTAAGCTAATTCATTAAAAAAAAAAAAGAAACTATTCTTTGGTAATTTCATACACATATAAAGTACTCAAGCATATCCTTTCCCCAGTCCTCTTCCCACCTTCATGATATTTGGTGATTTGTAAACCCACCTAGGGCAGGTAATACAGCTTGCTGAGCAGTGCTGTGGGCTTGATCTTGTATAGGTTTGGGGCGAGTAGCCACAGCTGTTGTGAGTTCATGAACGCGATGGCCATAGCGCATCCAGAAGAGAGCATTTCACACACTCCTCTCCATCCTAACAAAATGATGTTCCCTGAGCCTTGGTGGCAATAGGAGTAGGAGATGTGGTATGTGTGTGTGTGTGATATAGAATAGATAAGAGTACAGGATAAAATAGACTTATAGATAGATACCAATCTATACTATAATATAGATGGCTCTCATTTAGGGTGAGCTCTCAATGACCGCCTACTCTCAGCTTTTTGACTAATTGCTGACCACTGCAGAAGACAGCTCTCTGGCTGAGGTAGAGGGTAGAGCTGTTAGGAAAGACTATGGACCTGGACTCTGAATCACTCCTGCCTCGCCCTGTGCGGGACCCTCCTTGCAGACAATCCTGTCCTGAAGCAATCTTCCTTGATATGACTGGACAACAGGGATGAACAGATACAGGTATCTGATCCTGAACATTTGGCTTTCAAAGCTGGGAGCAAAACAAACCTTTTCTCTTTGTACAGCACCGGAGCTCAAGTGTTTACTGCTAGGAGCAGAAAGCAGACTAACAGGCCCTCCCCTCCTTCCTGACCTCTGACTCCTACAGCCTCCATAGCTGGGGCCTGTTCTTTGCAGATCCTCTCCTTTACTATCTCTAGTCTTCCTTTACCAGGTTAGTCTTTTCTGCATCATCAGCCATTGTCACAACATTATATAACTTCTCTGATCTTCTCTGAAAATGTCAACGCAATCCCAGGGTATAGCAGGAACCTGAGAACAAATCTGATGGCTTAAACTTTGGTTTGAATTTGAGTGAAAAGCAGTCACCCCCACAGAACACACCCCAGATACTGTTTTCTACCAGACAGGATAGATATCCCCGTATCTCACTTGGTGTGTCTGTAATCCAGATGTTTATCTCTTTTTTTTCCTTCTTTGTTAGAATTTCTGGAGATTTAAAACTAAGTCACAAGAAAGACAGCTTTGCCTCCCATGGTGACAGGAATATAGAAGTGACCCAGGGAGTGTTTCAGACATTTGGAGGCTGTTCAGATCAAGGAGAAGGAGAAGGAGAAAAAGGAGAGGAGGAGGAGGAGGAGGAAGATACAGATTGTGCTCACCTCTCCCTCCTCCATCATGGGATTTTATGATTTAGAAGGAAAAAGAGAACTTATGGGAACTTGGCTTCTGTTTCTAATTCTATCATTAATTTGCTATGTGACTTTGGGCAAAGATCCCTGCCCAAAGACATCTTCCAGTCTATGACAGAGCTGTTCAACTCAATTAATCCTACAAAACGACTTCCTGATTGGCTGTTTCGGGCAGTGTCAGTTCTTCGCCTTCTTCTGCACAGTCTCAGTAAGAATTATACAAATGCTCCCTGAGGATGGAGCTTCGCAATAATCTCAGAAGTCTTTTCCGAGGAGCCGCTAACTTCCTGGGTCCAGAATGAGTGACTCCTGGAGATCCAGCCATGGTTCCTACTCATCCTGACTTCCTCTTTGCACCCCGGAAAAGCTTTGCCTGCCTCGTAAAGGTTTGATTTTTTTTTTTTTTAAGAAAAACATTCCAGCATCTCCATGTCATATCCTGTTTCTTGACAAAGCCATATGGAAGCAGAGCTTGTAATTCAGAGATCACACGTCCTGCCTGAAGAGGAGATCTGTTTCCAAAGGGAGGCCAGCTAAACTGTACTTTAGAGCAGGCTGTGGCAGCCCATCCATGACTGACTGCTCAGAGGTAGCTTTCATCTACCTGGATGGAGAGCCAGCCATGTGGTGACAGGAAGAGTGACTCAGTGTGCCCCACACCATCCCTACCGCCACCTCTCTATTCCACAGTCCCCTAACACTACAACAGGTACAAGGGTTTATTTTGGAGCAACTTTGAAATGAAGATCAGTTTTTCTTAGGAATACATGTTAATAATTGAACTCCCTGATTCCACGGTGCATATTAGCTACTCTTGTCACCTTGCTCTTCCCTTTCTTCAGGAAGCAGGAATATACCCCAGCTCCAAAAGTTATAGAAAGAGCCAACTACCTCACAGAAACTTCACTGGACTTTGAGCAGGAAGTGGGGAGAGGCTCTGGGCTGCGCCTCACTGAGAAAGATGGTGGAAGGTTTGCTTATGATAATCAAATTTCTCCGGTTTCCCAAACAACCCTGTATTCAAAAACACTTGGTGCACTGTTACCACAATGCAGTCTGGCTAGGTGACTTTCAATTGAGAAAATATTATCCCCACGCTTGGGATGTATAGCTATTTATATTCAAAGGTAAAGGCCAGGCAGCTAAAGGCTCAGCCGACCCAGCTCTTGCAGATCCTGATTCAGCTCCCAACATCCATGCCAAGAGCCTCACCCCCGGTGACTCCAGCTTGGGTGAACCAAAGCCTCTGGACGCCACAGGCTTCCACATTCACATGCCCACACATACACATAAGCACACACCTTTAAAAATAAAAGGCAAACCTTTTTTTTAAAAATAAAGTATAACTAGTCAGGTATGGTGGTACATACCTACAATTCAAGCATTCAGGAGGCTAAGGCAAGAGGACCAAAAGCTTGAGACTTTTCTGGAGTCCAAAACGAACTGGGTATAGCTAACTGTTAAGTTAGGTCTCACACAGATGCGCCATGTCTAAGTCTAAGCACATAGGAGTGGGATTGTATGGTAGCGGGGAGAAGTGCAACTGAATGGGAAGAGGCCAGAGATTCCTGGTCCTGTCTCTTAGGAACACAAGTCTCAGGCAGCAGAGGAGAAGAGATGGAAAGTGTAACTCCACCTACCTGGAGGGACTGAGATATGACACAGCTGAAAGGGAGCCAGCCACGGCATAATCTCTGTTCCTTCAGTCCCAAACTGCAAGATGAAGCAAGGGCTGCAACTTGACAGGCAGACAAATTTTAATATTTTTTGGACAAGTGCCACAGTATGACAGAGATGCCCTTCTAAACTCAGGATTCTTGGCACTCTGGGGCAGCGTGCCAGGTGCTCTCGAAGCCCCATGGGCCAGCTCTGTGAACTCTCGCAGTGTACGCTCAAAGCTCACACAATATCTAATTTCATTTTAGGGGAGGAGATGAGAACCCGCGAGATCGAAGACTTTTCTTAAGCTGAAAGAGCTGATACCAGTCTTCCAAATTTATGCCTGTTTCTATTAAAGGGTTGTTTGTGTTCCGTAGCTATTATTAGGTTTGTAGATTTTTCTGATTGTAAAAATATATATTCAGTGAGGGAAGGAGCCCTCTAAGAACTGCTTGGTCCGGCCAGCCCCAGTGTCTACTGCCTTGGCCCATTACCAGGTGACCTCCCTGATCAAGACATGGAAATGCACAGTGACTGGTTCTGACCAAGGGGTAGTTCTGCAGGTTAAGATTACCCGGGAACTGCTGTGAATGTGTGTTCTCCATGCTGGAAGTGTCTGTGCCTCCTGCACTTGAACATCAACCAAGAAGGCTTGCTATCTACAGTAGCTTGCTCCCTAAATGCTCAAGGCCACTCTGCCCAAGATGATTACAGGAGAGAAAGGCAGCGCGGCCTTGGATAAGTGTAGCACACAAAGCAGCTCCCGGATTCCTGGCAGTCACAGCTGGGAGAGAGGGCAGTTCTGAGTCAAGGTTGTCCAGTGGGAGGGTATCCACTGTGGCTATTGCTTCCAGCTGGGGCAGTATCAACCACCACAGGTCTCCTCTGGTGGGGCCTTGACTGCTTATCTACATGCAGGACGATTTCATAGCCACAGTTCCATTCCATGTTCTCATAGTGCTGTGAAGCTAGGATATGAAAATGCATACTCAGAAAGGCAATGGCACTCTGTGTCACTTTTATAAGGTGTCAAAATCCTCCACAGGTTTGGAGACTCTGGATGACTTGCTTAAGATCTTGGAGCTAGGTAGGGCGGGGCATGCAGAGGACACGCCCTTTCCCAACTAATAGGCCAGTGTTTGGCTCCTATAGCTTGTTTCCTCTCTATAGCACAAGGTCAACACCCACCAGAAAAGACAGCTGAAGGGCTGGTGAGATGGCTCAGCAGTTAAGAGCACTGACTGCTCTTCCAAAGGTCCCGAGTTAAATTCCCAGCAACCACATGGTGGCTCACAACCATCTGTAATGGGATCTGATGCCCTCTTCTGGAGTACTCGTCATATATATAAGATAAATAAATAAATAAGATCTTTAGAATAAAAAGAAAAGACAGCTGAAGTAAAATCGGTAACAATACTCTCAGGAGAAAAGAGGTACCATGAGGGAAGCTCTTGGGGACAGGCAGACAGACTCTCCTTTGTCCCTTCTGGGTGACGGGTCCCCTTTCCTCAGTGTGGACAGTCTCCCTCCCCACTGTGACATATTTCTGATGATTTTACCCTGTAACCATTGCTAAAACCAGGAGAAAAACATCTTTTCTTTCTTGAATAATCCAGCAACTTCATGGCTGGGCTTAAATAGGCTAGTTGATGGCACTTATCCCCCTAGAAAACACTGCCTCAAAATGTAAATTTACAATGAAGTTAGAAAGAAAAGAACCAGGAAGCATATTTAGAGTTTATAGGGCACCCTATAGGTGGTTAACAGTCATGCAGAATGCCTGTTCAAAATTTGTGAAAGGAATTTCTGATTTGGTGGTAGTGACCTTGCCTAATGTACACAGAGGCCTGGGTATAATCCCTAGCTAGAATCAAGAACTAGAAATCTAATCTATGGAAAGAAAGATTCAGGTGTGTTAATATAGTAATGTACACTGGCAGAGCCCAAATTTATGTTTACAGAGATAAAGGAACACATGGGCAGAATCCAAAAACAAAATGCTAAAATGTACATCAGAGAGGACAGATTTGGGAACTAGAGATTAAGATTCGAGGGTTTCTTTCCCTTTTAATACTTCCCAATGAAACACAGAATTTGAGGTTTGCTACTTTCACATGAGAAAGAAAATCAGAAATTTCTGCCTGAGGTGAATTGGTAATGCATTGGGAAAGGGACATGGAGGGCTGGAGGTGATTAAAAACAAACTCATTCTGTGTGGACTGCTCCTTAGTGGACAAGCAGGTATCCAGCGCACAATCAGGCCTCAGCCCGGACACTGACAAAGCTCCACCCACTGGCAACACCTTTCCCGGCCAATCAGTAACAGCTACCAGACATTTGAAAGTTATCTCCTCAGATGTCTAAGGTAAAAGGAATGTGCTGTCCTCTGAGAGGGAATTAAAAAAAAATCAATTAATTCACTAGGTTTTGTATTTAAAAACTCAATTTTGCTACTAAGTTGGGGGTGGGGGCTCACAAAGAAAATGCTCAAAAGTACTTATCAGTTCATCACCCTGCAACTACTGGGGGATGGGTAGAGGCCTCTGTATTTGTGTGTGTGTGTGTGTGTGCATGTACGTTGTATGTATGTATGTGCATGTATGCATTTGTATGTGTGTCTGTGTGTGTGGGGTGAGATTGACTGTCTGTCTGTCTAGGTACAAAACCCTGGGCACTCCAGGACGAGCACTCTACCATTGAGCTGCACTCCTAGCCCCTTATCTTAGTTCTTTTCCTTAGAAAATGAGTCTTGATGACGAAGAGATACAGAGAGGACACAGTGAGGAAGAGGAGCAATGAATGACCTTGTCTATTAGAGAGCAAAGGCCTTTCTGCATTCTGTCTTTACATACAGCGCAAACAATAACAAAAGCAATACAGGGTGAGAACCGCAAAGTCGAAATGCTTGGGATGAGATGGTTTTTCACTATCTTAAAGAAATATTTACATAGACCAAATGAGATCTCAGGAATGGCATTTAAGTCTAACTATGAAATTTGTTTATGCTTTACCCTCTGCTTTCTACAACAGCCTCAAGATAATTTAACAGGGCCACAGATGGATCTTTATACAGATAGGAAGCCTCACAGATGAGATCAGGGCTATCACACGTGCTACCATGAATGTGCTCAAAACACTCTGGATTTTTTTTGTTTTTAACATTTTGGGTGCTTGAATTTTAGATTAGGAATGTCTATGGCTTGCCTGTGATACAGTTGGGGTCATGTGCTGGATAGCAGGCCTCAAGTGCAGTGATGTTAAGAGGTGGTGGGCTCCTAAGGAATGGGGCTGGGCAAGGGAGAACCGGAAGCATCTCCCACATTAGTTATCATGACAGGGTTCTCATGCAGACAGTGAGAAGCTTCTCTACGCTCTGCTTTCCTGTCATGCCATGTTGAGAGTCCATTCACAGAAGCTCCTGCTACTGCTGGACAGTGCACACAGTACTACTGAAGTTAAGTCCACTTCTACCATCAGGCCCTTGAGCTTCCAGGACTATGGTGTGGAGCTGTCTCTTCTTTACAAGTCACCCATACCCCCAGGTATTTCATTACATCAGAACATAAACAATGCAGAACACTGAGCCTGTACTTCCCTGATTCATTTCTCTACTCAACAGTCTCCAGAAAGAACATTAAAGAGCAAACCCATGCCCTCGCCATTTCTCACCCATCAACCCTGCTATATCCACCACTCAACGATCAATTAACCAGAGCCAGAGTGCTCTCAGTGTAAGTACAAGTTGATCAATGGTGGCCACAGGGATGACAGCTGCATCCTTCCCCTCCCAGAGTGTGTGATTTAGGGGCTCAGAGTTAGTATTCTCATCAACCAAGTCTGAAGAGATCAAAAGATCACCTTCAATGCGGGCATCATGTCCCAAGGGCCAGAACATGCATGCAGCAGTTAAGTGTTCAGGAGGTCAAGAAGAGAACATTAAGGGTGAGTTTGTTTAGAAGACACATTACGAAGAAGAAAGGACACAAATGAGGCTTTGAAGTGTGGGTAGACCAAAGTACAGCGTGCTTTCCACACAAAGGGCTGGTGATTGCAAAGGCTATGACTCATCCTGGAATATTTACTGCTTCGGGGAATACCCGAACTTACTGCTGATGCTGGAACAAGGAACACAGGAACAAGAATGGAGATATCACTGTAAGACTCACCACATAAAGAAAAGGTAATGGTTGCTGGGTGCAGCTCTCCAGCGTGTAGCCTCATGGACTCTTTCACATGTCTAATCAGAGAATATATTTTGCTCACCACATGATTTCCTGGTCACCCACAGAAGCCTGGAGACCCACCAGCGCTCACCAACAAGCTCTCCATGGAAACAACATTAGAAAAGGGTCTTTGGGTTTCACGGTTAAGGAAAGAGCTTCCTCGACCAAAGGAGAGGCTGCCATGCTGGCAATGAACTTTGAGCATCTTGTGCATTGGCAAAATAGCCATTTTAGTCTGATGGTGCTAAATGTTGGGAGTCCCAGGCCTAGTCTCAGCCTAACATGGTGAGTGTGTTTAAAGAAAAGATGCCTCCTGGCTGTTTTAGAGCAAAGCTAAGGAGCTAATGTGACAATGACTTTCTTGGTGAGACACACAGTTTGTACATGTGTCTTCTGGTCTCTCTCCTTCTTCCTACGAAGCACTTGTATTCCACCATGACGTGGCCTCCACATTAATATTCTTATGACTTCCTAACTACCCATTCCCAGGTCTTCTCTAAATACTACAAGTAGATTAAATTTCCACTCTTTTAAGATTCCTCCTCCCCTCCCCTGCCCTAATTCTATTTATGTGTTCACTTGGGGCGGGGCATGCATGCCAGAATGTATATGTGGGGGTCAGAGACAACATATGGAAGTTGGTTCTCTCTTTCCATCATGTGGGTCCAGAGGACACAACTTCCTGCTAGAAAATTAATGGTTATAACTGCATCTTCTTTAGAGCAATGTTGTGAGATTTCCTGGTTTGAGGCATCTAAGAAGGCCTGGGCAAGCACTGGCAGTTATAAGTCACTTTTGGTCACACTATCAGTAAGACTAAATGAATGATCACCCTCACTTCCTTCCACGATCCCATCATCAGTGGCCCAGCTCTGGGGAAATGAGAATCAGCTGGCTTTCAGCATCTAGGGAAGACTCATTCAACTCAATCAGAAGATGGCTCTGCAGCCCAACAATCAGACTGAGTATCCAGAAATGACACCCAAGGCCACCACCAGGGGAGCCCCAGGGAAAGCTTACCACATAGAGCTTGCGCCAGATGACGGCCCATTCTCGTAATGTGTTCGTGAGCTCCTGAACTAGGGGCAACTCCCCTGGAATCACGGTCTCATGCTGCCTGCAAGGAACCAAAAGGATGCACACTTTACTGCACACGACAGGAGCTGCCTTTCCTGACCACCATACTCTTGACAATCCAATGCAGGAACACAGCAGTTGTGGTTTGAAATAAACCAATCTGCCTCTGGAGGGGGGCGGGGCATATACTAAAGTTCTAAAGAGAACTTGAACACAGGTAAACAGAAGCAAAAATACCCAAAGAACGGAAAACAGCATGATCCACAAACTTAAGTTTTTGCATGGCACAGGCGAAGCCCAGACTCTACTTCCTCATGTTGATTCTCTCTGAAAGTGCCAGCGACCAAGCCGTGTTATGACCTGGATCCATCTGGCAGCTGCTTCATTTTGTAGAGAGGTAAGTGGCATATGACCTCACCCAGTCGCCTGAGGACTGATCCATGCCCTCCTCTGGAAAAAATGGGGGTTTCTTCTCACCTCCTGCTCCCCAGCATGGCAAATGGAGACAAACAAACATCCTCACTCACTTTAGGTATAACTGTATTTACTCACATAAATCCCCGCCCCCACCGTGCTCCTACAATAATCCACATGAGAAAGATAGCAAGGACATGCAGAGTATTCAGGTAGAGTAAAGCAATATATTAAGGCAAATGTGACTCAAAAACATTTCTTACATGCTAACTATGGAAAACTACATGTGGGCCCTGACTTACGGGGCTCTGATCTTGCAGCCCAAAGATGGCTGTGATGTGGACACTCACAGGTATTGGCTTTTTACTTTCAGCGTGGTGTTGAACTCCACTGCATGAGATACGGGCTACTCTATCTTTCAATAGGCGTTGCGTTAGATGATTTTGTGCAACTTCAGCTGATGTAAATGTGAGTGGCTGGGCTGGGCTATGTTTCATAATTTAGGTGAAATAAATGCATTTCTTGTTGTCCTTTCTTATTAGCATATATCAATTGCAAAGAAGGACGGGCTTTCTTGTGACACTGGCTTGTGAAATGTTCAACTCTGGAGAGTTTATAATGATATAATCACAAGCTCAGGAACGTCTATATTTGCTGACTCTGTTACACAGTAAACTGGGCATCCTGCCTTTCATCTGGCAGACCCAGTTAGAACAGGACTTCGCCTTTATAAGTGACACTGTGGCTGCCCAGAAATAGCCCACTGGGAAGAGCATTCCTCTAGGAGGTGGAGGAGAGTATTCTAAGTGCTGGGTCTTCTCTGGAAGACCCGTTAGAACTTGAGTGCCTCTGTACCTCTTGTCTTAAAGTGTGGGTGCTGAGCTTTGGAACTTCTCAATAATGTTCATCTAGTTCAGAGGTTCCAGGTTCTGGGACAGCCTCTCTGGCACCAGTCATGGGATTGAGTTCTACTTCTTAATTCTCTCTTCCTGTTTTGAGTATCTTGTTTTCCTCAGGTGCCACAGAGTTTATGTTTTGCAGAAAAGATGACATGGACAACAAATGAGTACTCAGACTGAATGGATGTTGTCTACACAGCACATTCCCACACACTGCTTCCCTAGCACACCAAGCACATCAGTGTCTTCCTCCAGGAAGCTGTGAAAATTCCAAGGTGTACTCGCAACTGCCATGATGTACTCAAGGTTCAGAGCCGAGGGGGGCAGACTGATGTCCCTCCTCCCCAGATGTCCACATGGATTCACATTCACATACCCAGTGAGCAATTAGCAACTCCGAGAGGAAATGAAAAGCCCTCAGAGTTCATCACTGCTGTCTTTACTATTCTAGGGAAGGGTGACAAGGAGGAACAAGTCGGGAAAGAGGAGGCAGAGGAAGGAATTCAATGAAGGCAAGTGCAACCAATGAGAGGAGAACGACATCAATGGGTGTAGGTCATGTGACCTCTCCATCACTGTAGTGGTCATCCTCGATGGGAACTTACCCTCCATCTTCCACGGTTGCTTCTTTCAAATGGATGTATGTTTCAGGAAAAATGCCCTATGGAGAGAGAACTCTTGTTACACAGACATTAAAAAACAGTCAAGAGCATAAATACCATAAGGTGGGCTTTGAACACCTTGACAAAAGCAAATCCCCTACTGAGTTGGCAGGGTGTCACTTATAATGACCAACTGCCTTCCAATATAGGATGGATGGAAACACTGAAACAGCAGAAATCAAGATTTGGGCTCAGGATGCACAGGATGTTTTGAAAATAAAGAGTAGGAACGTCTGCCCTATCAGCTCGGGGGCCCCACAATAGCAAGCAGAGTAACACTGACAGCCTAGAGTCTATACAGAGGCTACATGCCACAGTGCGTCCATTAAGGGGCCTTGAATTGTGAGCAAGGCAGAGCAGCTCACGCTTTAGCTTCCTACAGTAATACCCATCAGTACCTTCACTGAAGACCAACCGCACATCACTTTTAGTTCCCTGACCATTTTGTCATTGCATAGTCTCCGATGGTTCTTCGCTTTATAACCCCAAAGGCATTTCTACATCAGTATGATGACACTGCTCACTAGAGAAAGTACAAAAAAGTCCCAAGGGAAGGGCTGAAAACCACTGGGTGGGAACCAGAGATCAGCCGGAAGGAAGAGATTTCTCAGTAGGCAGGAGCTGTCCACATGAGTTCTCTTGAATACCAAAAGTTTGTGCCTCCTTGCGCAACACTCTCAAGAAGCCACACAGGGAAGGAGCCGCTGGGCTTTGCTTTAGGATAGTTTCCATGGCAGAGCAGATGAACCAGCTGGCATCTTGGCTCAATTACTCCTGGCCTTCCTCATGGAAGGGCTGGCATGCTCTCTGTGGATATTACATGCCAGGGATTGCTGACCACACAGGTGGTGGTGGAAGCTGCCCCCAGTCTACAGGACCATAGTTCAAAATGTGTGTGCACCCTGTCATCCTTAATAGGATAAGGAAACAGTGAAGTCAGCCAGCAGCTGCTCCTGTGGCCAGTTTCATGTGCTATGTTTGTCTATGCAATATTTTCTCCTTTTTCATCCTTTGCCAATGAAACAGTAAATGGCCAGAACATTAGGGATCAAGCTGGTCTCAGCATGGTGACAACAAAAGGGATCCTGCAACTTCTTTAGGCAGAAGCAAACGGCCCCATCTCTTCATCTAGACAGGGTGACGCATTAGTGAGAAGGCATTGTCAGGTCCCTCCAGCGATGAGACCAACATCACACATACAGATACGGGTGACCTTGAGTTTCTTCAGGTGCACAGGATACAGAGTGACTCAGGAAGAGTGATTATGCAACAATGAAACAAACACAAATTCAACTTCGTGCAGAAGCCACGAGGTCACTGTTGAGGTCTGACAGAGGAAGCGCTCTGATGGTGACAGGGAGGGAGGGAGAGTAACTAGTCATCACCTTCACATATCAGACACTGGTACAAGAGGTTTGCGTGTACTTGGCTACATTTGTTTTCAAAATGATCTTAGTCAGTCCATGATTGGACACTTGCCCATCACCTTGCCCCATGACAGAACTTTCATGTGTAATACCTCTGTTTTTATTCTCAGCTTTCATACGCTTAATTGATGGTATTTAAATGTATTCCTACTGAAATTATCTGGAAGCAGTCATATTTTAATTAAACACAAAACAAAACAAACAAACAAAAAAAATAACCCTTCATTGACACATAAAGAAACTGGATCTAGAGAGATAGGTTGCTTGGTAACCAGCATGAGGACCTGAGTACAATCCCTAGCCCTCACATAAAGCTGCACGTGATGGTCAACCTGGTCATCTCAGAGCCAGGGAGGCAGAGCCTGACGGCCAGCCAGTCTAGCTGAAGAGTGAATTCCAGGACAGTGAGACTTGTCTCAAAATACATCATGGTAGATGACATCTCAGGAACACGTACTAGGGCCACACACTCTGGCTTCCACAGCTCTGCACGTATACACATGAATATAACGGTAAATTTTATGTATCTAGTCTTTCACAATAGAAGAGTGAAGAATTCATGAACAGAGAGAGGGGCTAGGCAGGAGTAGGAAGTTTAAAGTAGTAGTTATGGGCTAACAAGCTGGATCAGTGGGTAACTGTGTTTGCTGTCAGGCCTGACAACCTAAGTTTGAACCCCAGGGCCCACCTGATGGAAGGAGAGAATTGATTTCTCCAAGTTGTCCTGTGACCTCCACCTTCAGGCTATGGCACATGAGCGCACACGTGCACACATGCATAGACACAATACACAAATGTGCTATACAACATTACTGAGGCTAGGCATGTAGCTCTGGGACAGAACACTGGTTTAAGATGTGGGAGGTTTTAACTGGACTTGTCTTGGTCTCTGAAGCAGCTCAGATGACAGGTGTGCCCTGCCAGGCCTCACTGTTCTGGATGGTTCAGACAATTTGTCTGATAAGAGTTTTCTGTTCCCTTTTTTTACATATTAAGATAGGAAAGGGCTGAGAACTAAGTGGCCTGGGTATTCTTTGTCTCTCTCAAACAAAACCCCCAAATGGAACATTACTAATCCAAAGAAAAATTCTGGCAAAACATCTGGCAAATCAAGAAGGTTAAAAAAAAAGAAAAAGCTGAATTCATCATCTGGTGACTGGTCCCCGCTAATCCCTGGGAGCCAGCCAAGCCAGAGGTACTCGGAAGCATAAGCCAATGATGACTTTGAGCCTGATGCTGACTGCTGCAGACAATTTACTCAGGCGTGAAGGCGCTGACATCCAGAGCTCATGCGTTTTGTCATCCCTCTGTGCTGTCGTCTTCAGCATCATTGTGTCCGTGGTGGCACTGGGCCATTCATAATCATCTGGTTTCCCTCCTAAGGCCAGAGCCAACCTGGGTCTCGCATTTCCGATATGCAGTCCATCTCTCAGTTCTGCCTTTCCTTTCTCAATGCAACCTACTCACTAGAATAAAATGATTCTATTTTATTTCGACCGATTATTTTCCCTACGTTATCCTGCCCATGCATCCTCCATCCTGCCAGGATCAAGGATGAATTCCTTCAAGGCTTCAGTCTTCAATTTGTGAAGCCACCAGCTTCCTTTCATCAGCGCTCCAAATGGCTAGGTTGGCTTACAAATGACACCAATAATTTCCACGAAAACAATAGGCCTTTCAGATAACTCTTCCCTTAAGAGAGGAAAAGGAGGGACCAGCACAGGACAGCATTTCTATCTGGCTGCATCTCATAATGACGGGGTGTCACAAACCCAGCAAATTCAAGGCTGATGCCTTTGATTCCATCTTTGTTTCTCAGATCTCCACATAGAAAGATAATTTAGTTAAAAAAAAAAAAAACTAAAACTCATCAATGTACAGCCAAACTATTCATGTCTCTCCCCCTTGCCCCACCACACCCAAGACAGGGTTTCTCTGTGTAGTCCTCGCTGTCCTAGAACTAGCTCTATAGATCAGGCTGGCCCCACACTCAGAGATCCGCCTGCCTCTGCCTCCTGAATGCTGGGATTAAAGGTGTGGGCCACCACACCTGGCCTCATGTTTTTTCTTTAAGAAAGGACAGAGGAGCTCTTACTGAAAGTTTTCTCCAGAAGGTGAATTTTTTAAGCCCACAGGTGTTAATTAAGAACAAAGCAAGCAAAAGTCCCAAGAATATGACCAACACGCACATAATTCAGGTGATGCTAACTGGACCACTTAGTATTTCAATCAGACTCCTTGGAATGTAGTATTCCAATTAGTGGTGGCAGGCACCTCCAGTTAGAAGGATGCAGACATTAGGAAAGCAAAGAATGCCCTAGAAGGCAGGGTCTTCCACGCTGGAACAAATCCTTGTGTAGGGTAAAGCTCTTGAGACATTTTTTAACAGTACCTACTGGGTTTGGGTGTTGGTTCTGTTGTTGTTGTTATTGTAATGGTGGGTGATGGTGGTAAGATCAAACTCAGGGCCTCTTGTATGCTAGGTGGCATCTGCCATTCAAATAATTTGGAGACAGGATACCACCAAGTTACTCAGGCTGGACTTGGACTTGCCTCAGTCTCCTAAGTAGCTGGGATGACAGGCGTGCCCCTCCAGACTCTACCCAGCTGCTCTTGATGCTTCTTAGGATTTGTCTGAAAAAGTTCTCTGTTCACTATTTTACATATTAAATTAGAAAAGGAAAGGTCTGAGGATTAAGTGACCTGGGGTGGTCTCCGGAGCAAACAGTTGTTAACTTGTGGGGGTTGGAGGAGGGGCACGGAGCTCTAGTGGAGGTCAGAGGACAACTTTGAGGGGTTGGTTCTGTCCTCCCACTGTGAGATCCTGGGACTGAACTCACAGGTCACTGGGTCCGTGAGGCAAGGGCTTTCACCTGCTGAGCCATTTTGCCAACCCAGTCATTAACTCTTAACTGTTTTCTGAAAAAAAAAAAAAAAAAACCAGCGTTCACAACTGTGAGTAAAAATAACTAGTGACAGGGCTAAACCCATGCGCAGCAGGAGTGAGCGAGCCGGGCACCCGCCCTGCCCCGCCTGCTCCCCCCCCCTCCCCTGGCCTTCGATCTCGACTGGAACACTAGGGATGCTGAAGTCAGCAAGAAAAGAAGCAAAACCAATTCAGTTGGAAATGGCATGTGGCACAGGGCTCTGACTGTGGGCAGAAAAGCTTAGCCACTAGGGCATGGCAGGAACAGGGAGATTCACAGCAGGGGGGACTTGGCATCTGCAGGGATAGCAAATGTTCTTTTGTTAGATTATGAGATCATCAAAGTGAATAGTGTGTGTGTGAGTACACAAGTGTGCAAACACTAAGCTTGAAGAGTCATCAACTTCGGCCACACTCCCCTTTGGATTTCTGTGACCACTAGCTAGTAGGCAGGGGTCTGAAGGCTCTGGGTTCTGAATTGATGGGAGGCGGTGCGGTTCACTGGTCAACCTACATGGATTCTACATTTGATCATGGCAGTGTGGTCAAAGAGTAAGAATCGTGAGTTTTGCTACCCTTTCTGCCCTGATAAATTCAAGTTTTTCTCACCCTCTGCTAAGAGCACTCCAACTAACTGTGAAATAATAAAGCCCTATCAACGCTGTTCTTGCAAAAGTGCTGGCACACGGTGGAGCCCCATAAGCAACCTCAAAGGCAAAGTGCTGACACGGGATGCACAGCAAACCAGGGGCACATTGGCACAGCCAGGAGGCTCTTCAGTTTGATGATGAGCTGCCCTGACACTGTGAAAGCAAACAATCCAGACCAGTGTCTTCCCCGACTCTCTGCCCATGGTGAATCGTAGCAAACACACTTATAGTCCAGTACTATACAAAAAAAAGGCAATAAAAGTCATGAAGTAGATAAACATAAATATCCAAAGTAAATGTGACACAAGTGCCTCTGTTCCTCAGCTTTGTTCTTCTGTTACACACTGGTTAAAATCTACTAAAATGACTCCAAGTTACTCCTCGGGCCTCAGAGTGTAACATCACCACTCTGGTTTGATGGGATGAGTCGGGTCACACTTCAGTTTTGACAGTGGAAGTAAAGGACACAGAGAGAAGTGGGTCCTGCCCCTTCCTCCATGACAGAGGTCCCTAGGGCACTGTTACTGTCCTGCTGCCTTATTCAGCTTCAAGGGTAGACAGCAGGAAGCCTTCTCTTGAGTGAGCTGCTAGGAAACACATCCACAGAACTTATACTATCGCTCTCACTGGGGCCACAAGTATTTGATTTCAGATCAAAGGAAGAATCATTGAAAAAGAAAGTAAACCAGTTCTAGAGATGCAGGTAAAGGCATCCATCGCACAACACAACACAGAACCGGTAGGCGGGCAGTCAGGGGAAGAAAGAATCAGAACAATGTGCCATACCTTTTTAGATCTGTTCTGGAGAGCATATCCTCTGTACCAACCTGAGGGGAAAAAGAGAGGGGAGAACAGAAATCACTTTATGTTTTCTGGAAGGACAAAAAGGCATTAGCAACACACATTCACACGTTCTCTCAGCAATCCTGAGCTGGAAACCAAGAGATCATCACTATCATAGGAACCTAGAGCAGTGGTTCTCAACCTGTGGGTCCCAAAACTTTTGGGACCAGATCACTGGGCTCATCTAAGAGCACAGGAAACACACACACACATTTACATTACAATTCATAACAGTAATATTACAGTTAAGAAGTAGCAATGGAAATAATTTTATGATGGGAGGGGGGGTCACCACAACATGAGAAACTGTGTATTAAAGGGTCGCAGCATTAGGAAGACTGAGAACCACTGCTTTTGCCTGTGAACCATCCCGTTTCTTACACAGTGAAGATCTACTTTACAGCCATATTCCCTTATTAGCCAAAAGACAAAGTCTGCAGGGGGGGCGGGCGGCGCTGAGAGATGACTCAGCAGCTAGGAGCACCTGTTGCTCTTGTGGGGGCCCCAGCCTGAGCCTCCCACGTGCTGGGATGGCGATTATGCACCATGCACCATAGCAAGCTTTAATCCCTTGTAAAGTCCCATGAAGGTATTTACATATAGGCATTATCTCATTTATCGTGATGGATACAACTTAAGGTGTCCACAAACAAGTATCTTATATTTAAAATGACTGAACAGTTAGTTGGTTTTAAGCCATGTCCGCCTAAGGCATCCATCAACGGGCTCAGTGGCCATCTTGCCTCAGGAAGCCTACTGTAAATAGAATCATGCAAGTAGACAGTAAGTAGACTGTAAGTAGCAGTCTGTAGCTGGAATTTCAGGCATCTGCCTCGGGGCCTCTAGAGCTGCCTAATGTTTGTTATATAAGATCAATCAGAAAATAGTCCCACACTCTGTACATGTTACAAGAAGAAAATTGGGCTAATCTCTTTGGGTAGAGATTGAGTAATGATTTCACACATTTTAAATTACTGGTGAAACTATAAAAATGAAAGAATGTGCTCTGTGTTGGAGATGGGGTGGAGGGGCGGGGCTTTGGTATTATATGGAATAACAGTCTGTATCATGGTACGAGGTTGAGAGAACACTGGTCTCACTTTAGGAAGCCAATGTGCAGGAAATCAGGTTAAGCTTTCCAGATACAATGACCATTCCTCCCATGACTCAAGCGTCTTATCCCGCTATATTCTTGATCCTGCTAAGATACTAAAACAGTTTTGGGCAAATGAGTGGCTTCGCTGTCACCCTGGATCAAGGACAGAGCTGGAGGCCATACTGAGAAAGAGCAGGTGAAGCAGTCTTCACTTTTCAGACCCTATAAAACCAAGAAGTCACAGGACAGACTGACCCACTTACCCAGGAGAATGTATCTTGCATGCCTGTAAAAGTTCTATACAGCCACTCAGCACAAAATTATGTTTCCTAAACTGTCATCTTAGGGTGGGGAGTGGGGTGATTTCCATGTAACTTTCTAAGAGTTTGTCTCTAGAACCACATATGTATAACTGCTAGGGAAAATGCATAAAATTCTGATTCCAGACTTGTCCAAGTGAATACTCATTTTTTTTTTTTTTTTTTTTGGCAGCAGGCACAGTAAGCACCTAGTCTCCAGCTGGGAGTTGGATGGTACTGATAACTGGCAAAGCTCTAAGAATGCAACTACTGATGATTGGTAATAACTCCAAAGGCTATGACCATGGCGCACAGTTGTTTGTGAGTCCTATATTATAAAACTGGGTTGCAATACAAACAAAAGCAGTTTTCCCTCAACATCTAATATAAAATCATAATTAAAGACAGTTTGCAGTTGTGATGCTTTGTATATGCTCAGCCTAGGGAATGGCACTATTAGGTGTGGCTTTGTTGGAGTAGGTGTGTCACTGTGGGTATGGGCTTTAAGACCTTCATCCTAGTTGCCTGGAAGTCAGTATTCTCTTGATAGCCTTTAGATGAAGATGTAGAACTCTTAGCTCTGCCTGCACTATGCCTGCCTGGATGCTGCCATGTTCTTGCCTTGATGATACTGGACTAAACTTCTGAATCTGTAAGCTAACCCCAATTAAATGCTCTTATAAGAGTTGCCTTGGTCATGGTATATCTGTTCACAGCAGTAAAACTCTAATAAAGACTGAGCAGTTAGCCTTCCGAACACATTGCAATGCGAACAGACAGTGTATCAGGAAGTGGTATGTTCCTAAATTACCAGGTAATTACAATGAGAGCAATCGGGCAGAGGATGAGTCTTAGCTACATTTTAGTGAGCTGAGTCTCCAAAAAATAAGTTCACAATGACGAAATGGGTAGCACTTCTGGGGTAAGAAGTCATTTCAGTGTTTTGGGGACTGCCCCAATCCAGGATAAAAGCATCTCCTCTCATTGGAAGCTATCAAAGTTGTTAATTCCACAGGCAGGTTGGCTTACTTTATCTAGCTCTATATAATCTTCATCGGTCAAGACCATCAGCCCACTTCATTCACCTGTCCAGGAGATGGTGCTGTGCATTTTCTGGCTTCCACCTGACAGAGTCGCTACCTGGTTCTTCTTCCTCTGTGGTAGTCCAATAAATATTAACTGAGGAGAAGAGTTACTGTCATGTTGATTACATAAATGAGCTGAGTACACAGTACTAAGAGCATGCACTCCGAGTCACATGTGCAGTGTCTGGGGGCATGGGTGTTTGATTAGATAAGATGATCAAAGACAGAACAATCTAAGAAACCAAAAGGATCCAGGTGGGAAAATGACTAGGAAAAAACTTCCAGACAGAAGCAAATCTAATGAGAAGGCCATGAGGCAAGAACTCTGCCCAAAGGCAGGAGCGCCAAGTGAGAGAGGGCGACTGCAAGGAGGCGCCGGGAGGGTCAGACAGGAATGTGGCTCACCATCCTGGGCACCCATTACACTCACCAGGGAAACCTCATTTTACCTGGTTCCTGAGCTGCCAGCGTAACTTACGGATGCCTGGGTCACCTCCCCAAACATTCTTCATCAAGCTCAGAATTAAGAGCTTCTCGAAGGATCCCTGGAGACACTACTACATCAGCAAAAGTATCATATACCGTGTGACATCTGAGCTTTAGCCTATGAAGGATGGTAAAGAGTGGAGGGGAGAAAGGTGCTTAAATGCTATCAAGTCTTGTGGGGGAAAAGGGGGGGCATTATGGCTGCCATACATGAAGAGACGAAGGGAGGTGAGAAGCAGAAGCAGGGAGGTGACTGATGGGTACACTGAAAACGGGAAGCCATGAGAAGACCGAGCCTATATTTAGAAACAGCTTGAATTGCTCATGGCTTCACTAGCAGTGGGTGAGCATGGAGGAAGAAAGGGTGTTTGGCTCTTGGGCTTATGCAAATGGTACGTAGTGTTGTCCTATGGTAAGGGATGAGTTAAGCAGGGAAAGCCTTGGAGAGTGGCAGAGGGCACAGGCAGCAGACTGTAGCCTTAGGCTTCCCTCCCTGAGCAACTGAGTCCTATAGGTAGGATGTGGGACCCTGGCCATGTGCACTGGGGGAGGGGAAATGGGAGGGGTCAGACCGGCATGGCACCTCAGAGCCTAAGTAGATCATAATGATGATCATCATTTAACAGCTGACCATGTTACTGAGAGGGAACATGAGGATATGAAACAAAGGTCAGCCCAGAAAGAAGCGGGATAAGAAGGATTAATTCTAAAAAGGAAATGTGACCAGGAACCCAGCTTTACCACGGGAACCACACAGGCACAATAATCCAAACAACACGTGTTAGAAATGAACAGCTACAATGGACCTATACTGGGTTATCAACATTAGTGAAAATCAGGCACACAGAGTCAGTGAGACATGTATGAGGGGCTCAGTTGTAATCTTCCATAGCCAGAGGTTAGTTAATAGAACGAAGATGGAAATGCCAGTTCTTAGTTGGATAAAAGACTAGGAGTTCGGAAAGAACTGAAACTCCTCAGCGATGAGGCAGAGTTAGAAGGAACTGCTGGTTTTCATTAGAGTGAAAACAACTAGGGACAGAGAGAGACGGCTCGGCGTTTCGGTTACGGTGCCTGCCAACAAGTCTGCTGACCTCAGTTCAAGCTCTAGAACCCACACGATGAAAGGAGGTAACATACTCTGGCATCTTGGCCTCTTACCATGCATGCTGGGACACACACATAGATAATGTAAAACTATTTACACATTTAACATTATGTGTCTTTATGACTGGTACAATTTACAACTGATCAAAAAAAAAAAAAAAAAAGATAACTCCTGGCAAGCCAGACAAAGGCAAAACAAAAGGAGCAAGTAACAAGTCTATTGTGATAGTGTGGAGCTGACGAAAGGGGGAAATGAGACAATGTGTGTGGGTATCGGGGGCCCTAAGACATGTGGAGGTTTGAATAAGCATGCCTCTCATAGCTCATGAGTTTCAATGTCTGGTTTTGCAGTTGGTTGACTGGGCAGGATTGGGAGGTGTGGTCTTGCTGAAGGAAGTGTGTCACTGGGAGTGGGCTTTGAGGTTTCAAAGGCCCATGCCAGAGCTATGTGTGTGCATGTGTGTATCTGTCCGTCTCTCTGTCTCTCTCTGTCTGTGTCTCTGTCTGTGTCTGTATCTCTGCCTCTACAGTTCTCTCTCCTTCTCCAAATTGTGGATAAGATGTAAGCTCTCAGCCACTACTCCTGCACCATGCCTGCCTGCCGCCAAGCCCCCTGGCATGATGGTCATGGGCTTAACCACTTAAATCATAAGCAAATCCCCAATTCAATGTTTTTTTTTTTTTTATCTTCAAATAAGTTTCCTTGGCAATGATATCTCATCACAGCAATAGAATGGTAACTAAGACAAATATATTAATTCTGGTTGCATTTCTTGATGATATACACTTGTCAAAACTCACTGGATTACATCTTAACTACAGCGAGTTTTATGTAATACCTTATGTTTTACCTTTCATTTTAAAAGATACAACTGGATAGCACCGTATACCCAGGAGAATGACTATGGTCAAGAGACTGATTGTGCCCACAGTCAGCAAGGGGCAGGAGAAACTGGGCCCACGTGCTTGTTGGTTTTGTCAACCTGACACAAATCTAGACATATCTGAGAGAATTTTAAGTGAAAAAAATATCTCTGTAAGACTGGCCTGTGGGCAAGCCCATGTGATATTTTCATGAGGGTGAGCCCAGCTCACTGTGGGTGGTGCCACCCTGGGCAGGTGGTTCCAAGCTGTGTAAGAAAACAGGCTGTGCAATTCTGTAAAGAGTGGTTCCTCCATGGCCTCTATGTCCGTTACTGCCTCCAAGTCCCTGCCTTGAGTTCCTCTCCCGACTGTTCTTCTATAATGGACTGAGATGCCTAACAGAAGATGAAATAAACCCTTCCCTCTCCCAAGCTGCTTTGGGCCATGGAGTTATATCACAACAATATAAACCCCAATTCTAACAATTCTCTTTTACTATGCTGATAATTTCTTCTAAAGTTACACATATCCTACGACTTCGCAATATTCCTCTGCCTAGGTATTTACTCAAGATAAATGAGAATTTACACTTGCAAGAATGCTTCACAGGAATGCCTACCGATGCTTTAATTCTCTCAAGCTTAAGGTGGAACTCAATGAAAGGCACAGCGATGCTTGAGGGAACAAATCATGGCATGTTTCTGTAATGAATGCCACTCAACGAGAGACAGAAAAGTTACTTAGGTATAACTTTATGAATGAGTGAAGGAATCCAAACAATTGACGTGTATAACACCACTAACATAGGGTTAACTAGCAGGTAAAATAGCTGGTAAAGAGAAAAGAACAGCGGCTAATGGCTGAGGTATTGTATGTAAGAGATACGCTCAAGACTCCTTGGGATGAGGTATACAGGCTTTAGCATCTGATAAGACATGTTCTACTGTGTATCTAGGTGCATAATACAGCATATAAATTTCGCCCTGGTATCTGATGTCTTTAGAGGAAAGGGAAGGAAGGAAAAATTATCAAGTGAGAACTACTTTATAAACGAATCACCTCTAACAGAATGATATCACTCATACATGACTGAAAACTTGTATTTGGCACTGACTCTGAAATGAGTTTGAGACAGGTATGAAAAATAAGTTGCCTTTCTCTGTGACTGTACTTTTATCTTGTGTCTTGTGATGACATTACCCATCCTAATTACCCCTGGCATGCTCCCAAATAGATTTTGAATGAGTTTGTACTATTCCTAGATGTTCCCGTGCGGACCCGCAGTTCATTCATTCAGCCAGCATGCTAGGACACCAAGGCATGGAGTGTTTCTCTGTCCTAATTTTTACTTCATAATGCAAAGCAGGAAAAGCAAAAGAATTCAAAGTTACACAGAAACAAAATTTCAAGCAGGGATTCGGGTCAAGAAGGGATAAAAGCAAATGTGGAGAAGGTAACTTCAGCAGATGAGGAAGGGGAAGTTGGAAATCTCGGAGGACACCCATTAGGGTGGAGGTTTATACCATACCGCTCATGCGGCCGGTCATTCATTATACATAAAACACTTCTCCAAATGGATGTATCAGACCTCATCTTTAAGGAGGAAGGAAACGGATCCATAAACAAGTAACCACATACAAAGGACCCTTTAATGGAACTGACTGGAGGCTCTACTTCACAAAAGAGTGTGTCATGAATGCGCTCCAGACTCCGGCAATTACTTGGGAATGTTGAAGACTTTCCAGGCGACGAAGTAGGGTTCTACGCGTGACTTACAGAATGTCCCACACAAGCACCGTTTATTTTGCCGTCACAAGACAGACTTGCTCTCTTGCTCACGGACATATAAAAGATCAATAAATTATGTTTATCCTCTCAGAAATGAAAAGCCAGGAACAGGGAGGGAGCTGCTGTTTATAACGCCCACATGACACATGGGGCAGAGAGGAGGCAGCAGCCACAGAGGAGGAGCAGGTGCTAAATCCTGTTGTGTTTCCTTTAACTGTCTCAGGCCTGCTAGCTTAATTAGGCCAGAGTCAAAGGTTGCACCCCTGTGGACCAGGTAAACCTGTCAGTTTCCAGGGCCAGAGCCCAGTGAGCTACCCTTCAAAACAGATGCCTTGCAGAACCTCAGGGGATCCTGAGCCAGCTGGGAGCCAGCCCTCACAGGGTGGAGAAAATCTTAGTGTGAAATCCCTCATTACAGAGGACAGTGGTCCACCTTCATCCATTGGGAGCATCCCCTATCTCCTAGAACCCTGAGCCTCAGCTGTTCACACTGAAAGGCACAAGGCTTTCACAAATAAGCCTGTACTGGCTGGTTTTGTGTGTCAACTTGACACAGGCTGGAGTTACCACAGAGAAAGGAGTTTCAGTTGGGGAAGTGCCTCCATGAAATCCAGCTGTGGAGCATTTTCTCAATTAGTGATCAGGTGGGGAGGGCCCCTTGTGGGTGGTACCACCTTTGGGCTGGTGGTCTTGGGTTCTATAAGAGAGCAGGCTGAGAAAGCCAGGGGAAGCAAGCCAGTAAGGAACATCTCTCCATGGCTTCTGTATCAGCTCCTGCTTCCTGACCTGCTTGAGTTCCAGTCCTGACTTCCTTTTGTGATGAACAGCAATGCAGAACTGTAAGCTGAATAAACCCTTTCCTCCCCAACTTGCTTCTTGGTCATGATGTTTGTGCAGGAATAGAAACCCTGACTAAGACAAAGGTGCAAGGTTAAAAAAGAAAAATTCAAAGGATATAAAGATACCAGAGGTCAATTCCATTCTATTGCTTCTTTGCTCAGGATAAATCTATCAGCCTTTTGATAAGCAATGCTGACCACGGAAGCTTGAGTTTGAAGGACTCAGAGCACCTGAAAGCTAACAGCTGCACTACTTTAAAAAAAAAAAATCTGCATTAAACACAAGGTTGGTTGGCTGGTTGGTTGGCTGGTTGGTTGGCTGGTTGGTTGGCTGATTGGCTGGCTGGTTGGTTGGCTGGTTGGTTGGCTGGTTTTCCCTTGCATCAAGCTGCCGCCATGGCCTTACTGTGAGGACAGCAAACTGGACACTCAGAACTCAGTCTTTCAGATGAGATGACCTTGGTCCTGAGCCTGACCAGCATGAGCAATACGCATACTATCTGAGCAAGAAACAGTATGGCTTTCTACTTGAATTCCATTTTGGTTGTGAGACTGGGCATCATGTAGCTCAGGCTGACTTCAAACTTGCTCCGTAGCCTAGGATAACCCTGAACTGCCCGTCCTGCTTCAGCTTCCTGGAATTACCGGCCTGCACTGTCATAAGCCAGCTCCAACTCTTTTTCTTTTAAAAAAAATTTGTTAATTAAATTTGTTTTGACAACTTCATGCATTCATATAATGGATTCTGATTACTTTCACTCAACTTTTATTTATCTTTTTTTAGTTATATATGTGTTGTGTCTGCATACAGGCCTATGAATGTTAGTATAGGAGGCTTGAAAGGCCAGAGGCATTAGTTCCCCAGTAGCTGCAGTTGCATTTGTGAAGCCACCTGCTGGGAACCAAACTTGGGCTCTCTGAGAGAGCAGTAAGTGTTTTAAGCCATTGTTCTTTAGCTCCTTCAACATTTATTTTAAAATTAAAGAGGATTCTTGTTTGCAGAGCCTGGCATACATCAGAGACGCTCAGGAAACATTTGGTGACTATGTTAATGACAACACACAGCCTCTCTGGCCTTGGCTAGACTACTGTGAAATAAAGTCTGTACCTACAAGCCACATGATTGTAACGTGAGAGTGGGCAGAGCTGGCAGGACTGCCAGTGACAAGGCACAACACGTCCGGGCTCTGGAAGTCACTACGGATCTAATGCAATGAAGCTTCAGTCTCTTAAAAGCCACTGTTCAGTATCACAGTTACAAACACACACCCTGGCTTTGAAGGACATTCCAGTATAAACTCTAAGGCTGGCTACAAACACCAAGAAGATTTTTGTTTTGTTTTGTTTTCTGCTTACCTAGAATTGATGGTAATAGAAATCAGAAATCTCTATTTTCTACTAAAAATAACTCCACAGACAAGCGGATCGATCTGCTCCAGATGTTAGGATAACTCCAGGAGGGCCAAGTCACTGTGAACTGTCAAGAGGTGACAACAGCCAAAAGTGTCCAGTGCCAGAAAAGGGACACGCCTTGCCTCAGGGGCCACCACAGAACGACTCCAGGTGGGCTGACATGTTCATTCTGATTTCCAAGTCCTTAATCCTTAAGTGAATCTTAGGCCAGGGTAGTTTGTGGGGACCCTCTATCTACAAAGCGCTTTTTTAACAAAAGGTGAATGGCCCGGCAATCCAAGGCACGGGTGGGGTCCAAGGAGCTTGTCCTACTACTCCATGCTTCTTTCCCATCCCTTGATCTAGGCAACATCCCTAGAGAGCAAAACCAGCTAGACAGGTTGCTGCTGGGAGCATCCCTTTGTGGCATTCCAGAAACTCTTTGTTTCCAGGTTCCTTTGTCCCTGTAGATTCACAGGCAACTGCCCAAATGGGTCAGTGCCAACTCCTAGTGCATGCTGGCTAATGGAATGAGGGTACTACTCAGGGAAGAGTTGTAAATTCTCCATCAGAAGGATCGACAGATGCCTGTGTCCAAATAACATATGCTAGGATGTATGGCGGGAGCATATTCAAATGGAATCTTGAAAGAAAAAGATAGGAGAAGCCACTCTCTGTTGCAGAAGGCTTCATCTGCAGGCTGCAGCTCAGTAAAGTCCTTGCCACACAGGGATGAGGACCTGAGCATCCATGTGAACTGCTGGATGTAGCAGTGTACACTTGTACTCTCTACACTGGGAGGAGAAGATAGGAGGGAGCCAGACAGCTATCCCACCAGCCAGCCTAGCCTACCAGCCAGCCTAGCCCACCAGCCAGCCTAGCCCACCAGCCCACCAGTCCACCAGCCAGCCTAGCCCACCAGCCCACCAGCCAGCCAACCCACCAGCCAGCCTAGCCCACCTGCCAGCCTAACCCACCAGCCAGCCTAGCCTACCAGCCAGCCTAGCCCACCAGCCCACCAGCCAGCCAGCCAGCCAGCCCACCAGCCAGCCTAGCCCACCAGCCAGCCAACCCATCAGCCAGCCTAGCCCACCAGCTAGCCTAACCCACCAGCCAGCCTAACCCACCAGCCAGCCTAGCCCACCAGCCAGCCTAGCCCACCAGCCAGCCAGCCAGCCAACCCACCAGCCAGCCTAGCCCACTAGCCCACCAGCCCATCAGCCAGCCAGCCCACCAGCCAGCCAACCCACCAGCCAGCCTAGCCCACCAGCCAGCCTAGCCTACCAGCCAGCCTAGCCCACCAGCCCACCAGCCAGCCTAGCCCACCAGGCAGCCAACCCACCAGCCAGCCTAGCCCACCAGCCAGCCAGCCCACTAGCCAGCCTAGCTCACCAGCTAGCCTAGCCTATCTTAGATCCCAGTAAGATACCCTGTCTCAACAAAGGTGGATAGCTCCTGAGGAATGGCAGAGGTTGGTCTCCTTTCAAATGTATGTGTGCAAGTATACCTACACACACACACCACATGCACACATGTATACACACACACACACACACACACACACACACACACACACACACACGTTTGATCTGAGAGGAGATATTGCAGTGGCTGTAACATCTAATTAAGGTCCCTCCTAAACACACTCCTACTACCACACACGTCTTTATAAAAACACAGTTCAGGAAAGAATGTTCCCAGAGGTGTGACCGATGGCAAGCTGCACTGAAGGTAAAGGTCAGGCAGACGTGGGAAGCGACCTCGAATGCATGCACGCACCCTCATCCGAACACCATAAAGCCCGACCTGCTTCCCAGCTAAAGCCAAGAGTCTGCACGCAGAGCTTGTCATCAGATTCCGAGCTACTGGCTCATTGCCATTTATGTTTGGAAAGGCAGTTGTTTCTATAACTAGGTCACAGTGACAGTATGGATTAAGAATTATAACAAACCTCCCAGGATCTTGACTAAGATGGCAACAGAAGTGTTTGCTACAAATATATGGAGGATCCTAATGCACTCATCTAGTAAATTTAAAGTGCTTAGTAAGATTGTGTGTGTGTGAGCGCGCGTGCACTCTTACTGTACAGGTTGAATATCCTTTTAAAAATCCAAAATGTAAGGCTCTAGAATTCAAAACTCATTAGACTGCGGAATGAAAATTCCACTCTGAACCATGCGATGAGTTCCAGTCAAAAGGTAGATACACTTAAAAAAAAAAACTCTATTAAATTACCTTCAGGTTTTGTGTAACAGATGTATATGACATATAAATGAATTTTGTGTTCTCACTTGGGTTACCAGAGTGTTTTATGATATGTACGTAGTATGTACACACTCCAAAAAAATTAAACCAAATCCTCTGCTTCTAAGCACTCTGGATACGGGACGCTCAGCCTGCATATGGGAACAGCTTTCTGATTTGGGTGGAGTTATGCTGGCCTTGTTCCATTAGAAAGTAACTTGTAAAGAAAGGGAAGCCCCAAATGTCCACCCTTCTTACCCCTTTCAAAGTTCCAGGGCTGCCCATTGTCCCTAAATCCTGTCCAAATATCTATGTTAGCCTCTGAGTCTTTAAAACTTACTCTGAATACAGAGCTTTACTCCGCGCCTGCCTCTCAGAGCTCAGAATACCTTTGAGACTTTATTTTACTTGATCTCAGAGTCCCTCCTAACATCAACCACCCATGCTCACGAGCACTCAAGTGGTTTATGGAACTGATAGTCAATCAAAGAACTTGGCACAGAAAGCCAAGGCCAGAAGTAATGCAGGTCCTGGGCTTGAAGTCATCTGTAGTAGCATTAGATTAATCACAGGAAAGAAACACTCTGTGGTGACTAGATGCTGATACCTTATACTTAAAATGTAATATTCATATTTTTCAATGCACCACTCTCTAATTGATCTCTTCCAAGTCAATGAGTCACCAGAACATTCGAGACGCCAAAACAGTCTTGTCTAGGGACATATACTCAAACGAGTGAACTACCTAATCTAACATAGTCTTCCACTGGTCTCTTCCCTCTGTGGTCTCAGCAACATCGCCTTGTTCTCCCTATAGTAAGTATCTGGCTATTTTTGTATTTACTCTCTTGTGTTGTCTGTCCTTCTAGGCAAACCCTACGAGAGGCAGTAGTTGACTGGTTTCTCACTCATTTGAGCAGAGGTACCATCTCCTGTGCTTAAATGCACTGGGCACATGGGAGGGTGAAGCAGGCGTGGCTGTAAAAACAAGGTGACTGTAGCTGAAGTGCCCAGGGTCTCCGTCCACATGCTCAGGGATCTGGGGCAGAAAACATTCATGGGAGAGGATGTGTGTCTCGTTGTCAAATACCTTCCAGGGTTTAAGAAACAAGGTGGCAGTGCCAGTGCCAGGCGGACTGGTGCCAAGGAGGAGGGACAAGGGGCATTGGCTTCAGCTAGCATTCTCTTCTGTCTCTGAAGGCAAACAACTCTCACAGAACTACAAACAAGAAGCAGTGTGCTGCCTCTCTGTCAACTCACTTCCTTCTTTCATCTTTAAGTAACAAATTAAGCTGGGGTGGGGGTGGGGGTGTCACAAGATCCAAGGGACAATTGCGAGCAGCCCTCTCATTAAAGGCTGAAGTCTAAAGTCAAAGATTAAGCCATCTTGGAGTGTCCCAAACATTTAAATACAGAGTCAGAATAAGACAACAGAGCAGTCATGGCTCCTAGTGTCTACCTAAGGGAAATAAACACACATTCTCAAAAACTAGCCCGTGAATGTTTACAGCAGCCTCATGGTTGAAAGATCTAAACAGCTCCAATATCCATCTTATGATGCATGGATGAGTTATGGTCTGTCCATGCAACGGTGTTAACTGAAAGAAGAGGAAATGGAGTATTAATGCTTGCTATAATGTGCACCAACCCTGAGAACATTAAACTAATCAGAAGTCAGCCACAAAGCACCACACACACTGCGTGGCTGCGTTACTATAAAAGTCTAGCACAGACAAACTCACAGAAGCAGAAAGCAGCTATGTGTTTACCTAGAGCCAGGCAAATGGCTGATAAGTGGTACAGATGGGGGGTAATGGAAGTAGATCGTGATTGACAGTTGCCCAACTCCCTGGATAGTACGCTTAGTAAATAACCACAGAATCGTAGACCGTGTGGGCAAACTGCGTGGCGTTTGAGTTATATCTTAATAAAGCTTCTGTTTCAGATTAAGAACAAAAACATACGCAATAACCAAATCCTTGTGCAGCTGTAGAGGGCAGGAGACTTGGAGTGCCTCCCAGCATGTCATGGTCTCTTTCCTCACCTGCATTCATTCCAGGCTTTTGCTGAGGGCCAACAGCATGTCAGAAGCTATGCTAAACACCTGGAGATTAAACCAGAGCCAGCTGTGACTCTAAGCAGTTACTGCTCTTGGGGAATCGCTCACTGAACCACAGAACAGGAAGCAGCCATGGAGAGTGGCATTCTGGTGTGGGCTGAAAACATTAAGGAAAAATGTCTGGGAGGACTCAGCTCCATGCCAGAACTGCACACATCGATCAGGTATGCTTGTCTCAAAGGTGGGGTGGGGCAGAAGGCGCAGACGGAGAGTCCCCAAAACACCAACAGGAAGCTGTGAGACACAAACCCCTAGAGGCCGAGAAAAGGTGCCAGCCTTGCCTTGCCATTCTCCCTGGCGGTACTGTGGGTGTTTCCATTTTGTTTATTTGTTTTAAAGGAAGACGGGAGTAGGGAGGGTGAACCAACACAAGCCATTACTAGGCATTTCCTGCAGGTCTTATGTTTGCAAAGCACTCCTGCCCAGAGTCCTCAACTGCCTGAAGTAATAAAGGAATTCAAGACTCGAGCCAAGAACTTGAAGTACTAAGCAGATACAAGAGCCTCCCCCTGACTGTTGGGCATGGCAGGCACTATTTAAAAATGAACCCCATACAAGAAATGCTATTGGAAGAAATAAAATCCGATGTCAAAATCCATGTGAAATTGACATGCCACTTGGAGATCATGAACTCTGTATGTGTTCTGACTCCTCACTCACACCAGGACACGGGTCCACTTTGAAAGCACAGTGGGTGACATCCTTCTCTGAGAGCCCCACATTCTACCACTGACATTCAAATACTCCATGGCAACAATTACAAGAGAATTCTCTTCTTGCTGGCCGGGCCTGATCAGCCCCATAATGCAATGCCAAGGAGGCTTTCAACGTGGTGCTCAATGGAGCACTCCCTGCAGACACGCTGAGTAGGAGCTGCAGTACACTGGAAGCACCTTGGGTTGGGATTTGGGGGCTCAATTACACAGGATTCAAAACAGATGGGATTTGTGTGTCTGTGTTTACATTAAGTACAATATCAGCATCCCTAATCCAAAACTGCAAAATCCAAAATGTTCCAAGTCTCAAAATGCTTTGAGCGCAGACGTGACTTCACAGGTGGATTATTATACACCATGATGAAATTATTTTAAATACTGTATAAAATTTTCTTTAGGCTATGTGCATAAGACATATATGGGGGTGGGGGAGTGGAAGAGATGAATTCACAGCTAGGCACTATTCAATATTTCACAGTGCACATTCAAAACTCCCAAACAGTCTGAAATCATAGACTTCTAGTCCCAACTACTCTGGATAAGAGATCCACCAATGTATAAGAATGAACATACTCAAAACCACTACTAATATGTACTCTATGAGAACAACGTGCTTCAAATAGCTACCACAAAATATATCAGCGCCACAGAAAAACTTTCAAAACCAACCTATTTTGAGAAAACAATATTACGAATGCATTTTTGGGATGGCATTAACTTTATGTCTGATTAACACCAATACTCTATTCTTCTCTGGTGTAATCCACAGAGCAATTAGGAAGCCCTCCCACCCCATCCCCCCTCCATATCCCACAGAGAGAGAGAGAGAGAGAGAGAGAGAGAGAGAGAGAGAGAGAGAGAGAGAGAGAGAGAGAGACCCAGAGACAAGAGAATTTACTAGTAAAAAGGGAAGAATTTCCACCCGGCCCTTGTGGTAGCGTCTTGCCTGGGGCATTTGCTACTGTAAGGAAGGACGCCTGAGCGGCTTAGAGTAACCTTTCTAAAGACCTTCTGTGGGGCCACGAGGACAAAAATGAGAGAGCTGAGCCTCACAGTGCGCTGGCTGGAATTCTGGTAAGGCATAAGGCTTTAGCACGGGTGAAGACAGTGATAGAAGGCTTAATAAGCAGGAGTTAAACGAGATATTCAAACCAATTCTAAAACAGGAGGCATATATATTCTAAGAACAGGTTTGAGACTGTATAAGGTGAAGAAATTCCCATCTCTGTAGAGACAGAAACTACAATCATGGTGGAAAACTCATCACAGTAACCAAAAATGGCAGAAAAAAGTCAGCATACAGCAGACTGAAAAACCGGTATAAGGCATCCGGATCCTAATGTCATCATGAACTTAATTCTCAGCGATCCTTATGCAATCATTTCTTTAAGCCCATGTGGAAGTTATCAAAGTTAAACCTGTGCATTTTTACCTACACAATGGGACAGTATGTCCACGAAAGCCACAGTATATGTTTTGCTGCCCCTCTGACAAAGGACTGACGGAGTAAGGTCTAAGGGGGCTGTGGTTTCCAGAAACAAGAGTCCTAAAAGACGTGTCAGGGTCGTGAGTGGGGTGCTAACTTAGACCCAATGGCTAGTGCGGCCTGAAGGTAGCAGGAACAAGATGCAAGAGTCCACAGAGCTCTGTCTCCTTGCTACCTCGGAGCTGTACAAAAGGGAAATCAGTGCAAGGGCCCAGCTCCGAGGGCGGCAGCCATCACAGCAGCGCCCCATGCATGCAGGCAGACGACCTAGCTTCACTAGGGCCAAATCTTGCTTCCTTTTCCCCAAGCTTCCCATCTTTGCCCCTTCTTGAATCATCTACTCCTAACCCGGAGATCTGCACAGGCTTGTAGGTGACACTTTTCCATTGTCCCAGCATTTACCAACGCAGAGTGTCTTTCTCAATAAGCTTTGCTCTAAGAGAAAAAAAAATATCTGCCTAGCTTCCTGTGTCTCGATCCCAACTTTCACAGGGTTATGATGAACTGGGCTCAAAAGTTTGTTCCCTGCCTTGCTCCGTGACCTTAGTGGCTTGGATACACTTTTGTTGTTCCCAGGTTTGGGACAAGGATGTGAATTCCTGAGGGAGGTCTCCTAGGATGGAGTCTTAAGAATTGCTCTAGTTAGACAGAACTACTTCCCAAGCCTGAGCTACCCGGAGGAAATAGACACACACAAGCAGGACCTGCCTTTATAGTCCTGACCTAATCTTCTCAGAGTCTCAGTACTACCACAAAGCCCCGCCCTCTTCTCTCTCCCCCAACCCAGAAACGTTAGGCACCAAGTAGAAAGAGACCCACCCTGAAATGGTGATGCTTCCTTCCAGCTGTGAAGGGCCTTAAGTTCTGAGTGTGTGTGTCTCCCTAGCCTGCTCTGCAGACAAGAAGGTGGCAATATCCACATTCCCATGAGGTGGCTGTGCTGAAAAATACCCTCAGGACAGGGTTGTGTGACCTCAGGTACACACTTCCTAGGTTTTCACTATCGGCCTTGCAGTGGGAGGAGTAGACACATGGATCCTAACACCAAGTGCTTTTTACTAACTCCTACTGATTCCTCGTGGTCCCCACCCAACAGGAGGCCACTACACTCACCCTCATACATCTCCAGAATGTGGACGGTGTCGCCGATCTGCAAGGAGAGTTCCACATCTTGAGATGCATTGTAGTTGTAGATTGCTGTAAATGAAGAAAAAAGGGGGGGATTAGAAAACATGCACTTTTAAAAGTTGCTGCCCAATATATTTGTTCTAGTTTGCTTCTCTGCTATTGTGATAAAATCCTGATCAAGTTTACAATCTCTCATCTAGAGGATCCAAAGCGGGAGCTCAAGGCGGGAACCTGGAAGTAGGAACTGAAGTAGAAACCATGAAGGAATGTTGCTTTCTAGCTTGCTTCGCCTGGCTTGCTCAGCTATTTTATTTATATAGCCCAGGCCCACCTACCTAGGGATAGTACTGCCCACAGTGGGCTACCCTCCACCAATCAACAGTTAAGATAAGTTCCCAGACCTATCAAAAGAAGAATTCATCAGCTTAGATTCCCTCTTTCCAGGCCTGTCAAGTTAACATCCGACACTATCCATTATAGTACTTAATATGTCAGCCATCTCTGTTGAATGACTTCATATGATCCACCGTATGTCAAGCATTACACAGAGCTGTATGTCCTCCAACATGCTGACTGGTTGCCTAACACATCCTGTGTCAGATAAAAAACACAGATGTAGCCTCTGTTCCTAGGAAACATGATAGTCTAGTGGGAGGAAGAAAGATATCGAATGTACAATCCAGATCCCAGAAATAACTCTTTAATTAAACTTGGGACAACACTACAGAAGAATCCAGGCTGGAGAATACAATGAGACTTCTGTAGGTCAGTCCTCTTGTCCATGAGACAACAGCCAATGGGAAACTCATTTAAGCCTATGGACTTTAGGGCACAGGGGGAGTGGCCTCTTGGCTTCTTTGACATGGTGCTCAGCAGTCATATGAATGCAGCTGAGTGACATCTACCTAGCAACAGAGTGATACAGGTCACAATGCAGGGATGGCACCTTGTCCCAGCCTTCAGTACCCTGGGGACAGATTAACCCTACTGCTCTGTAATCCTAAAAGGCCATATTAAGTCCCCAGAACAGAAAGCAGCAGATTAAATCACAACTGAACCAGGGGAAACCAGGCCAGAGCTTTGCATAGATGTCTTACCATGACTAAGAGGCATATGAAAACACGTTCAGTAATATTAGTCACGAGGGGAATGCAAATCAAAACCACCATCAGATGCCACTCCACACCTCCTAGAACGGCTGCATTTAAAAAGATGTTGGCCAAGACCACAGAGCAGCTTGAACTCACAACCTTGGCTGGTAGGACTGCAAAATGGGAGCCCCTTTAGAAACAAGACAGGCAGTTTCTTAAAAGTTAAATAAACTTGCTAATTTATTTAAATTAGTTTAAATGTAAATTTAATTGATTTTATTTTTAATAAATAATAGGTTTATAAATTAATTAATAATTAAATTTAAATTAAAAGTGGATTAGACGCAGTAAACCCACTTCTAGGAGAGTGACAGAAAGAGGAAAAAACCTACACAATACCCTTAGCTCGATGTTCGTATTTGCTGCATTGGGCAGAGATTTCCAAACCAATCTCCTACATCTGTGGGTACCGCCGCATCAGGCAGAATTCGCGATGGAGCGAGGGGCCTTAGTTACCTTAGGGTGTTTTCTACAAGTTGGGGAAAGATTACAATGTGTGGAAGCTGAGGTTTGCTGTGACCTAACCAACTGGAAAAGCCAGCCACCACTAGGAGCCAGCAGTAGCGTGGGCTGGACTCCATGCAGACCAGTGTCCAGCTTCATTTCAGAACTCTGGGCTCCGGAACTTGAGGTAACACATTCCTGTTGTTCCACATCACTGAATATGCCACCATTTCTTACAGCAGCCCCGGGAAACCAACGTGGCTGTGCTATACACACTAATAAAGAAGACAAAGCATCTCAGCTGTGGCTGGGCACACAAACTATGGATGGTACAGTGTGAGGTGGTGTCTGCACCACATGGACTGCACAACCCCGCCCTGTGAGGATAGGAAAACTCAGTGATATTCAATCTCTCACAAACGGTGGTGTGGCCCAGACAGAGCCTAAGCACACCCTCTCCTACACTGTCACTCCAGATGACAGACAGACCTAAAATAAAGTAGGTGCTGGTAGGCAACAGTGATATTGTATCACTTAAGAAATATAGCTTGTGAAGTTTCTGCCCCATAAACCGGAGGACCTGACACTGGAACCCCAGCCCCCATTTTTAATGCCAGGTGTGGGCACACGTGCATCTGTAACCTTGCCTAGGGGATATGACAGCAGGAAGATCTGTGAGGCTCACTAGTCAACCAGTCTAGCTGGTTAATGAGCTCCAGGTTCCCTGAAAGGACCTGTCTCAGAAAATAAGGCGGTGAGCAATAAAATAAGGCACCTCAGGTTGGCCTCCACCCTCCACACACACATATCCTATATGTATGCACATGCACGTACCCATGAACACATACACTACACACACACACACACATATACACACATACACACACTACACACACACACACATATATACACACATACACACACTACACACACACACACACACACACACAAGAAGAAACAAGAACAAAAAGTATCTATGAAGTGACTCACACCTTGTTAAACAACATCGAGTCCTCTTCCTACCATGGAACACAGGGTGGGTTGCCTATTGTGTATCACGAACTGTCTTAGAGGGTAACAAACAGAGCCGATGTGGCACCTGGGCTTAGTTAAAACAGAGAGAGGGCTGACTATAATTCAGTGCAAGGGAATACTATTCGGCAGTGGAAAAGAATGTACACAGACACATGCCACAACCCGGACAACCACAAAGTACGCTAAGCAAAGGAAGACACAAGCAAATACACTTATATTCCATTTGTCTTTGGGATGTTCCCACTATGATACTCTGTCAGATATTACAGCAAATGATTTGCTGCTCTAGCTGGATCTGAGAATAGCGCCTGAGCAATGTATCCATTCAGGAACATCTTAGGGAGGTGAACGGACCCTAAACTGAACTGTGGCAACAGTTAAACAGTTCCATCATTATTTACCAACATCACTAGACTGGGGGCTGGGAGGAGGGCTCAGTGGTTAGTGCTCTACCTGCTCTTGTAGAGACCTACGTTCAGCTCCCAGCACCTGTATCAGACATCATAACTCCAGTTTCAGGGGACCTAACACAGTCTTCTAGCTACAGACACCTGCTCATGTGTGATGCACATAAATTCACACACACACACACACACAAATATTCATAAATAAAAACAAATAAACATTTCAAATGAACCCGTTGGACATTGAAAATACATGGATGTGACAGTCTGTATATTATGTTTCAGAGAAAAAGTTCTTTAAATAGATTTATTTCTTGGCTTTATTAATGGGTAATCTGTATCCACCCAAGAAGAAAGTACCAACTTGGGAGATTTGGCTATAAGCAAGGAATTCTCTGTAGGCTTTGTCTCGACAGGTCTGAACAACAGGATGAGTACTCACTCTGTCCTCATATCCTCCCCGTTAGGGAAGAGAGGTGTCCCAGCATTGCCTGTGGCGGGCACATCCTGTTCTCCTCTCCCTGGGCTGCAGCCCGGCTCCTGTCACAGTAATCTTTACAATGAGCACACCCCCGGGCTCAGGAAGAGAATGAGCACACCCCCAGGCTCCTCTCAGAAATGGCCTCTCCCTTAGGATGGAGGTCACAGTTCCAAATAGTGACCTTCTGCAGGGTACTTGGAGAAGTAACCCTGCAGTTATTTTCTATTGTGCTTTCAGAGTAGGCTGTGGTTTTTGAATAAGGACTGGCTGGGGAAGTGGGTTAGGAGAAATGACCCAGAACACAGGAGAAGGGAGTTCCAGCCTCCTGGGCCTGTTGCTGTGTCCCCAGCCTGCAGTTGCTGCTATTGCACAACAGTTCAACTCCATCTGACTGCTACAGTTTGCTCCAAGGGTTTACCCCTGATGGAGGTGATGGGTTTTCTACAGAAAACATGGCCCTGAGATTCCTGACACTACCTAGATTCCATTCACAGCTATCCTCTAAAGTGCTTCTTCCTATCACCCCTCCCCCACAGAAACAGAGGGAAACAGGAAGTAGTGAGGCCACTTTGTCACAAGCACTGCAATGGCCATCTTCACTCTTCCTGATTCTTAGTCATGGGAAAGTAAGCAGAGGCTCTCAAAGGCAGTCTCCTGTTGTCAGCTCCAGGTAAAAGCACCTACCTAGGTCTGCTGGGAACACAGGCGTGCATATTCACACGTACACATGCATGTTCGCATGTACATGCACCCACGAGCACACACAGGAATGAACCTAACCACATACACGTAGGCACAGAGACAGACACATGCTCATGCATGTACACACACACACACACACACACACACACACACACACACACTCACAACCAAAGACCAGCAATCTCCAAATGTTCCAGCCTTAATTATGCACCTTTTCTCTACTACTGTCTGTCAAATTCGCCCTTTTCTTCAGTCAACACTCTCCTAAGCTCAGGGGCTGGAGAGATAGCTCCGCAGTTAAAGAGCACCAGTTGCTCTTTCAGAGGACCAGGGTTCAATTCCACCTGGGTTTCCAACCACCTGTAACTGTAGTCCAGAGGATGCTATGCCTTCTTCTGGCATCCATGGGCACCAAGCACATACGGTACAGAGAGACACAAGCAGACAAAACAGCTGTGCGCATAATTTTTTTCAAAGAGACTTATAATCTTAAAATTTGATGTTCAACTCCTGTCTTAACCACTGCCTCTCTCTTGCAGACAAAACAGCTGTGCATGTAGAATATTTTTTTTCAAAAAGACGTATATTCTCCTTTAAATTCAGTGTTCAACTCCTGTCTTAACCATGGCCTCTCTTTTCTTTAGAACAATCCAAAGCTCACATCCACAACTGGACTCCACAGACACCCCTGAGCACCTCTCTCCTTTCTGCAGGACCTCTCTTTTCTCTGAAGTCCCACAACTTCCCCCTTCCAGAAATCTGAGGCAGCAATCCCAGGTAGTCCTGTGCACCAGGACTGCCACAACTGTCTGTCACAATTAGGAGGTACAGCCCTCCCGAATGTGGACCTGGCTTCAGACTGCCTTTAGTCCTACACGTCAGACACAGACATAACCCAAAGAGTAATCCAAGGTACCAATGACAACTCTTAATTTGTTTACGTACTTTTTTTTATTTTGAGCATCACCATATGGTGTGCTAGCCTCCTAATGCTATATAACCTTTCCTCTACATCTCTATCTTCCCAGGGCCGGGATCACAGCTTCATAGCCACCACTCAGTGTATTGGTTGCTAGGGATTGAACCGTAAGCCTTTGTGTGTGCTCGGCCAGCATTCTAATGTCTGAGCCGTGTTTTCCACTCCTTATTCTACATTTTAAGCGAATAGTTTGTCTTTTTTTTTTTTGAATACTCCATTAGCCTGTCTTCCCACCCCCACTCCTCCATCCCCGGTCCCCTTCTTCCCTTCACATTATATATACATGCATGGGTGTATATACATATATACACATATATGTCTAGACCACAATATCTGTCCCTCTCAGGCTGACTGACTGATGACACACTTGTATCCATCTCCCTGCAAATACATAATTTCATTCTTAATTTTTAATGGCTGACTAAAAACTCCATTGGGCATGCACACATGATATTTGTAAATATTATTTGAAATTATTCTATAAAACACACAGAGCAGTCCAGTCATTCGCCCTTCCTCCCCCAGGGCAACCATTTTTCTGCTTCTCTCCAAAACAGCACCTGTGGTTTCCTACTGCACAGGAACAGGCTATCAGAAATCACCCCCCAGACCCTTGGTCACACAAGGAAAAAGAATGTATATTTCTTTCCAACTGAGGCTGTCAAAGAGCTTCCTACTGGGAACAGATTCCTTCAGCAATGTTCTTCAGAATGGGCCAAGACGCCTGTGTGTTCCATCCCCTTCATGTCTCTGGGTAAAAATGCAAACAGGACAGCAGTCACTTACAATCTGGTCTAACTCTTCTCTTTAGAGCCCAGTCCTCCACTTCCCTCACCTGAGGACACCTCAGATTTCCCCTGCAGCTACTCTTACACAGTTCCGCTGAACCACACAACATGCCACAGGGGAGCTGAGACTAAGAACACTAAACTCGGGTTTAGTGTTGCAGCAGCAAGGCACTAGGTGAGACGGCCCATTCACCTCTGCCCAGGATGGTAATAGTGTACCCCGAAATAGCCTAGAAATAGAGAAGAACTATGATTTCTCTCACTAAATGAAAATACTAGCTCTAAATCCATCCTTTATCATACAAACCCACAGCTGGTGATCATCCTGTGCTAGCCTGTTTTTAAGCACAGGATAAAAAGTAGTATACTTAGGGGGAGAAACTAATTCTAGAACATGAATAATTGTTACAAAGAAATCGGGGGATTGATGAGATGACTCAGTGGTTAAAAGCAATGACTGCTCTTCTAGAGGACCTGGGTTCAATTTCTAGCACCCACATGACAGTTCCCAATTGTCTATAATTCCAGTTCCAAAGGATCCAACACCCTCACACAGACATGCCTGTAGACAAAACATCAATCAATGCACATAAAATAAAAATAACTTTTTTAAGATTTATTTTTTATTACTGTATATATCTGTGCCTGTGTACTATATGTATTCCTGGTCCTGGAGAAGGTGGTAAGCCTCCTCGAGGGTGCTGGAAATCAAACTTAGGTCTTTCATAACAAGAAGTGCCTGTAACCACTGAGCAAACTCTCTAGCCCATAATTTAAAAAAGGAAGTGAGGAAGAGAGGAAGTGAGGGAGGGAGGGAGAGAAGGAGGGAGGGAGGAAGGGAATTTTAAAAAAGAAGGGAGGGGGATAGAAAGAGGGAGGGTGTGGGAGGGGGAAGGGGGAGGGGAAGGGACAGACAGGGGGAGGGGAGGGGATGGATGGCGAGGGGGAGGGGATGGGAAAGGAGATGGACAGGGGGACAGGGGGACAGCTGGGGGAAGGGGGATGGACAGGGGGAGGGAGAGGGAGAGGGAGAAAGCCTAGCAAATGCTGGAGAGGTAGCTCAGGTGGCACTGAGAACTTGCAAATGAGATGAGGCCTGGGTTCAGTCACCAGCACTACATAACCCAGGCGTGGTGCACACGCTGCAATCCCAGCTCTGGGAAGGTAGAGGCAGGTGGGAGAATCAGTTTACCCTTGTCTGCACAGAAATCTGAGGCCAGACTTGGTTGCAGGAGAGTCCTTCTGAAAACAAAGCAACAAAGCCCCCCAAAAAATGAAAAGAGAAAGCTAGGGACACAGCAACGCTAGGAAATCCTAAAATTAAACAGAGCAGAATTCGAGACTTTTTTTTTCTTTTTTTCATTTGCAAACAGCATGCCTTTCAAGGACTTAACTTAATCTAGACCTCAGTTTCTCATCTATAAAACAAGAACCAGACTGGAGACTGGATGACTCAAGGACCGTTAGCTCCAGCTTCCTGATTCATGAAGTGACAATCCAGGCCAGAGAGAGAGAGAGACTCACTGCTTTGAACAGGCAGGCACCGCTGCAAGCTCTTGTTTTGTCTGAGGAAATTAAACAAGAATAGGGAGTCTGCTGCATAAAAATTGCTTCCCAGACTGCTTTGTACAAGGTTGGGAGAGACAAATTGCTGGGATTCTTCCCTAAGCAGCTTACTGTTTATACCAGGAAAGGATAGTTTTGCAGAGCCAAACAGACAAGACAGTATGTCTACAAATGTAAAGTAAGTTTGCATCTCACCAAATCCTAGATTTAGCTTTTTCTTTGAAACTGGGCTTATACAAGGGAAGGGGGGGGGGTGCTGAAGATGAAAGGAAATTGAAAATTGCATAATAAGCAACCAAAAGAACACTTTTAGAAGCTGCAAATAGGATCAGTTTTGAAGAAGGAAAGCCTGTTGGCCACAAGCTATGAATCTTTCTAATGAATTGAGATCTTTCATGAGTTCCCAAATTATAGTCCCCCAAGGAACAACCGGAACCTTTCATTTTTTTTTTTATAGATAGAATCTACAGAAGTGTCCAGTAAGCAAAGGGTTCGTCCCAAGCTGAGTCCTTTGCTACTCAAAATATTAAGGTGATTGGATTTATTTATCTCCATTTTTGAACTTGATGTATGTCTGTCTGTCTGTCTGTCTCTCTCTCTCTCTCTCTCTCTCTCTGACAAATTCTCCTACCTCAGTCCCCAAAGCAGGATAGGTCTGTGCCACCACACTCGTTTTTTTTAATTTCATTTTGTATTTATCTATCTGGGTTTGGCCATTAGTTTTATCAAGACTAAACAGCCACAAACATCTTCGACCTTCAATCTGACTTTAATGCACTAATATTCTAGAAGGCCAAATGGATTTCTTTTTATCTTAAATATAACATCACAATAATGGTTAGAAAATGATATTTCGACCACAGACATAATACCAAGAAGTACAAAAAGTCTATCATTTCACACCAACAATCAGGCTTCAAACTGGTCTGTGTACACTGAGATAGCCCTGTCCCTTTCTGTGCTGATGTGCCTGAGCCAGGGCCTTCCAATGAGAATGCCCGCTGTGGTTCTTAGCAGTGCCCTCCCCCAAGGTCTGCCAGGCTTCTCACTTCCTCCACCACCAGAACAGTGGCTGTCATGATCAACTGACTGGTTACCATTCCAGAAGCTTCTTTGTTGTTGTTTTGTTGCTATCACTTTTATACATCAGTGTTTTGCCTACACGGAGGCCTCTGTGAGAGTGTCAGAGCCCCTGGAACTGGAGGTGTAGACAGTTGTGAGCTGCCATGTGGGTGCAGGGAATTGAACCCAGTTCCTCTGGAAGAGCAGCCAGTACTTGTTAACAGCAGAGCCTTCTCTCCCACCTAAATTCCAGAAGTTTCTAATCTGAAGATGCTAGTAAGTTTCTAGGTTGAATGTCTTGATCTTGATAGGTATCAGCCCAACTATCGATGACCAGCGCCGGTACCAAAAGCCTACAAGCCACCTCCCGTAAACTAACATGAGATTAAGTTTAATCTTTTATGAGAGGAGAGCTGATACACAGCGATTCAAAATTACAGAACAAAATGTCTGTGGGATACAAACAAACACAGGGACTTTTCCCCCCACAGCTTCCTCATCTGAAGAACAGAGGTCACAGCCGATTACTCATATGGTTTGTGGAGCCCAGAAAAGGGAATCTGTGCGGCAGCCCTTGGACAGTGACTAACACCTGGCGGGCACCAACTACAGGGCAGTCACCTGCCTCTCCTTTGGCCTCTTCCTTCCTACTCAGCTTCCTACTTAGAGCAAAACAGCATCTTCATCCTTAAGGATGGACACTGTCATGCTCACCTGTGTTAGAAGCCACCGAATCAAAACTGCCAATCGAGAAGGACTAGAGCAATCAGGGGGTGAGGCGATCTTCAACGTCCTTCTTAGGCTGCTGGACAGTGGCCTGTATGTGCATTTGGAGCGGGGCTGCATTCTACTGCAGGCAGCTAAGTGTTGCTTGGAAGAGGCAGCACTTCAATCTGGGATCTTTTAGTATCTAAGTTCTCTCTCTCCCTTCTATCTCTCCCAAGCATGCCTGTAATGACTCAAAGGAGGAGCCATGGGGTGAGTCAGAAGGCCAGCAACACTCTTAATCATACCTCTCCATCTGAAGATCATTGGTTTATCTGTCTCTCTGTTTCACTGACCTCTCTGTTTCTTTTCACTGAACTCCTTCTTGGTCATCAAAATAAGAGGAGGAAAAGAGAGGGGCAAGGGTCTGATTCTAACTGAGACAGCTTTAGGCACAAGTGAGAGAAAGCAGCCCAGAACATCCAATCACAAAAGCTCTCATAAGAGAGCTCTCATAAGAGAGAGGAACCGGGCTCAGTTACATATGCCTGGAGTCTCAGCCCAAGGAGACAGGAGCAGGATGACTGACCTGAGTTCAAGGTCAGCCTAGACTCTACACAACAAGAATCAGACTAGCCACTGCTAGTCTACATAGTGAAGACTTGTCAAAACAAACCAACAAATAATAAATGATTGCTCCTGACATAAGTTCCTACTAAATGAAGTAATTTAATTATGACTTACTTACAAAGTATATGACTGTGATTAAATCAGTCATATCTAAGATTCTTTTGAGTTTGCTGCATCCAACAGAAATCATAAATGAGAATGAGAAGCTAGAAGCCAGGATAATCTAGGAGAAACACTTTGACTGATAATCAATGATGTTAGCAGCTACTTTTCTCCATATGTACAGTGACTCTAAGACAAACCTCATTTCAATGAGGAAAACAATGATCCTTAGCCAGGCTACCAAATCTGTTCATTTCCGTTATCTACCTGGAAGGGTGAGGATTCCAGTAGCAGCTTTGAATGTGTGAATACTTCCTAGCAGAACTTTCAGCCCCAAGCCTGTCCAAGGACAAGTGATGCCCTGCAGTCCCAGGATCATGTCTGGAAGGATCCTAAAGCTGAACCTCAGCTTCTCTGACATTACAGGCACTAGAGCCCCAGCTGATTGACCCTCAGTGAGATAACAAATGTGTGTGGGTATGTGTGTATGTGTGTGTGTCTGTGTATGTACACATAAGTTTCATTGAGGTTAAAAACATCAGGTCCTCCTGGAGCTGGAGTTATACATGGTTGTAAGCTGTCTAATGTGAGTGCTAAGAATTGAACTCAGGTCCTCTGCTAGAGAGGTTTGTGCTCTTAACCACTAAGCCATCTCTCTCCAGTTCTGTAAGTGATCATTATAATAAGCTAGAATACATGTTAGCCTGTATTTAACTATACTTCTGAACAGGGAAAACAGCAGAGGCATAAAAACAAATGAGTGGATAAAAAGGATGGATAAAGGTGCAGGCATCGAGCCTGACAACCAGGGTTCAACATCTAGGACCCACAGAAGAGAAGGAGAGAACCAGCTTCTGCAAGTTGTTCGCTGCCCTCTACTCATGTCATAAGGCCTATGGACACACACACACACACACACACACAAAATAAAATTTGAGAAAATTAAAAACAAATGAGTGACTACCATTTATGTAAGAAATAAATGATCCGTAAATCAGAAAGTAAACAATTATCATTGTTGTGTAAGGAGCTCACCCTTTTATGTATTTATCATATATGTGTATACATACATGTATTTAGCAATAAAATAATTTGTGTGTGTACATATATATTTTTTTCAATTTTACCTTCTCTCAGAACCTAAGGGCACATACAATACTCTCATCCCACGTACACACTCTATATCCCACAGACAATATTTTGCAATAATCCCCTTTCAAAAAACTTCACATGCAATCCATTTTCTTCTCAAATACATCTAATAGCAACCAAATGTAACATTAAAAAGTTTTGCAACTTCAACATGCCTCTTGACTTATCCCCAAAGCAATAAAGTATTTTTAGGCATGAACACTCATAAAAGGAAAATATAGTTCATAAAAAATCTGACCACCAAACATACAACACCAACTAAACGTTAATAGGAAAATCACGTTTCTATGGAGAAATTTAGGCTTGATGGCTCTCTTGTCTTCTGGCATTTGAAAATAAAAGCCACTCTAAAATCAGTGGGAAATCTGTTATTCTTGCACATTATAGTGCTATACTTCATTTTCATCCAAGTCACTCGAGACATGGGGTATCCCTGAGCTACAGCCATTGCCTTGGCAGTAATGGAAAGCCCAGCAGTTCCAAATTCTGCCTGCACCCTGTATACCACCATGGAGAGGCTTCCTACTGACAAAGACATCCTGTTTCATGAATTGTGTATATCCTATGTGCATGCTTCATTCACCACTCACACCTCCAACCTATCTCTGTACATACTTAATTCACTATTCATACCTCCAACCTATCTATGTACATACTCCAGTCACCATTCATACCTTCAACCTATCTCTGTACATATTTCATTCACCCTCACACCTCCAACCTATCTCTGTACATACTTCACCATTCATACCTCCAACATATCTCTGTACATACTTTATTCCCCATTCACACCTTCAACCTATCTCTGTATATACTTCATTCACCACTCACACCTCCAACCTATCTCTGTACATACTTCATTCACCATTCACACACACCTGCAACCTATCTCTGTACATACTTCATTTACCCTCACACCTGCAACCTATCTCTGTACATACTTCATTCACCATTCATACCTCCAACCTATCTCTATACATACTTCATTCACCATTCATACCTTCAACCTATCTCTGTACATACTTCATTCACCACTCACACCTCCAACCTATCTCTGTACATACTTCATTCACCATTCATACCTCCAACCTATCTCTGTACATACTCCATTCACCATTCACACCTTCAACCTATCTCTCTGTACATACTCCATTGACCATTCACACCTCTAACCCATCTCTGTACATACTTCATTCACCACTTACACCTTCAATCTATCTCTGTACATATTTTATTTACCACTCACACCTCCATATCTTTCAATAGAGCATATCTTTCTGCTCTACAAGGAACTTTTTAGAATACCAGCTCATAATACTATATGAGGGGAAAAAAGGAGGGTGGGGAACCAAACTAATAGGAAACTAAAGATAGTTTCAATAGAATGCTGGGGACACTTGGCTTTGGTCACTCAGACTCAAGGGTGAAAGATCTTCTACCTCCATCCCTATCTCCAAGTCTTCTTGCCTCATCTGAATGCAAGATAACTTCCCTGTGGTCTTGATTATCCTCCATCTACTCTTCCCACATGCATTAAAAATCACATCATAGATACAGATTTTATGCTATTGTCAAAGCTATTTGACTTGAGTGATTGTCATCATTCTCAGTCCACAGGGAACGGGTTACATTCATTTAAGAAATTGTATGTGTATTAAGATGGTCTAGCCATGAAGTCATTCATTAACTGTTTCGATGAACAATGATTCTGCTTAGAGGGTGGCTGTACTGGCTGGTTTTGTGTGTCAACTTGACACAGGCTGGAGCTATCACAGAGAAAGGTGCTTCAGTTGGGGAAGTGGTACCAATTGGTACCAGAAGTGGAGTATTCCTGTGACAACCTGACCATGTTTTGGAGAGGACTGGGGAAGGACTTTGGAACTTTGGACTAGAAGGTCCATTTTGTGTAAAGAGCTTCATAGGATGTTGTATAGGAGCTTGGAAGATAGTGTTGAGAACAGTGCAGAAGATGGAGGCCTGGATTGTGAAATTTCAGAGGGAAGATTAAAAACTCTTGTCAGGGCCATGTTTCAATTATGAAGATTCTGTGGTTTTGGTTAGCTGGGACTGAAGAATCAGCTGTGATTAACAAGATACCAGAACCACTAAAGCAAACCTTTGTGTTACTGGGACTATTGGTGCTGGTTAGCTGGAGCTAAAAAATTAGTAATGATCACTGAGACCAGCATCACTGAGGTGAAATCTTCTGGGAAGTGTTTTCTGAGAGCACAGAGGCTGTGTTCCAGAGATAGCCACAGCTGTACTTTGTGCTGTGGCTGAACTTGGTACTGTGTAAGAGTCACCCAGGCGGTACTGGTTTTGAAGGCATGAAGGGGTCATGAAGAGAAGCTGAGGCTCTCGGCACTGTGAGAGGCTGCAGAAGGCCAGTGGTGAAGGTGCAACCTCAGTTGCAATTGATGGCCCAGGAATAAAGGGATTATGCATAGGAGATGAGGCTTGGCACCATGACGAGAGCCAAGAGAGGGTATTGGTGAAGCCTAGTTACAGTGGAAGGCACCAGTGTTTTGGAGTTGCCAGTGCCATGCGATGACCACCAAGAACAGCAGCAGCAGTAGAGTTCAGGCAGCTAGAGCCTAGAAGACAAGCTGTGTGCTACAAAGGGCAGAGCTGGAGAAGTAACCCAAGCCCTTAGAAGAGCCCGGAATTTAATGTGAAAAGAAAAATCTGTAGTGCTAAAGTAAAAAAAAAAAAAAAAAATCACATAACATTTTTATAATTTTAGAAAAACCAACATTTCCTCATTGACAACCAAGTGAAAACAGCTAAAGACAATAGTTTGGGTCAGACAAAAATTAAAACTCCCACTGGATAAACAGCCCACAACAGAAAAATTCATCCCAGAAAAATATGTGACAAAAGATATATAATCACCCAGGGTCAAAAGAGGGAGAAGAAGAAATGCTATCAGATAATGACATTAGGGGAGACTACACACAGGTCAGTCACAGAAGCATCAAGCCCATGAGGCCCACTTCATTTTCACCGATATGAATCAAAGTAATGAAATGTTTAAAAATGTGGCAATCAAAGGTATATACGAAAATGCAGCAGATACACTCAAAGGACTTTGCATTTTCTCACAGGGACACTTGCCCAACCAGGTTCATTGTTGCTCGATTGATGATAGTCAGAAATGGGAAACAACCTAGATGTTCCTCATCAGAGGAATGGAGAAGAAATGGTGGTCCGTTTACACAATGGAGTACTACTCAGCTGTTAAAAATAATGAAGTCATGAGGAAGCTTTTAGTACCAGAAATGGATTACAGCTAATTGATTTGTTGGCCAAAGGGGTTCTAAGAGAATCTCCAAACAACCCAGACTGTTGCTAAGAGTACAGGTTGCTCTCCACAAACTGACGGCAAGGCCCCATTGCTTACAACCCCACCTACCTAACTCCTTGAACATGGAGAAGCCCAGCTAGTGCCTACATGGAGCCTTCACCCCTGCATTCTAGTGTCTTTGATACAGGATGGTATTCTGCAAGCTATCAGGAGAGAAACATAAGCATCAACCCAGCCACAAACCCATTCACCATGGTGTCCTGCCTGCCACACATAGTACAATGGTGGCACACAGCTTGTAGGCGTAACTACCTAATATCTGATTTGCCTGAAGGCCCACTCCATGAGATGGAACCCATATTCAACACTGCTGGGGTGACCATGAACCTGAGACTAGATAGCCCAGAAACCTAGGGCAACAATAAATTAATACTGGCCCAAAAAAAAAAAAAAAAGCAAACACAAGCACAGCATAGGAACAGCTAGAGACCCCAAGCCAGACATTATTCAGAGAATGGACCTTGTTACAGTCAGCCATAAATGAGATATTTCCATCAAATCCCTCCCCCAAAGGCTCAGGAAACCCTGTGGAAGGGGAGGTAGAGAGAGTGGCTAATAGGGACAGAGGACACCAAGGAAAGAAAGCCTTCTAAACGCAGCAGGACTGAGGAACCTATGAACTCAGAGACTGAAGCAGCACAGAGCCTCCACAGGTCTGCACCAGATAGGGTCCTAGTGCTGAAGGAAGTGTACTCGTGCCCCATCCCTAACCTGGAAGCTGTCACCAATGGAGAACCACTTGCAAATGAACATTTAGTTTTCTTCAAGGGAGTCTCACTGAGGAAACAAACTTCTCTCAAGGGTAGGCTGCATGCCTAGCAGAAAGTGGCCCAGAAAACAAATTCAATGGCACCTTGGGAGGTTCCTTGGCTCATAAAGTCATGCCAGGGCTTCTCTTTCCATATTCTTTAACATTTATATATATTTATATTTATATATTTATATATATTTCTCTATATGCCCTACAGGTCCTTTGCATATATATCAGCTCAGTGTTTTTATGGGATTTCTGATGGTGCCAACGACTGGGTCTCTGGGTCCATATCTGTGCCTTGCACCTTTCCTTGGGCTCTTTTCTTTCTGTTTTTCTGCCTTATTCCAATGTGTTAGTCTTTCTTTTACTTCATTATTATCCCTTAGAAGCCTGCTTGCCTTTAAATGAGAGACACAAAGGGAGTGGACATGGATAGGAAGAGGAGAGAGAGATGGTGTAGAAGTAGCAGGGGGAGGGGAGAATGTAATCAAGATGTATTATGGAGGCGGGAGCTATTTTTAACCAAAGAGGGAAAAAATATTAAACTGCTGCCTAGAGGACACTATCCACGATCTTGCCGCCTACCCCATCTCCGGTGCCTGTGAACAGAATGGATGAATACGTGTGTGTGTGTGTGTGTGTGTGTGTGTGTGTATGACTCTGTGTGCGCTGGGGAGGAAATCAGTGACTGAACCAACTACACACAAGCTGACAACCTGTTTTCAGAAGCCTGTTCTGAAGATAAGACATAGTATCTGCTCTGTGAGTTATGAAAAGGGGTGGGGACAAGCGTGCACATGAAAATGCCACCCACATAAAATTAGCCTGGTCATGGAACAGAGCACAGAAACTTCCAGAAGTCCTTCTGCTTCATAGTCCTTTTCAAAAGAAGCCACTCTTCTGACTACAGATGGTGACCATTTCAAGCTTACTTTGAACCCTTCGTTATGTTTTAAACCTGTTTATTGGCTTAGAGTTATTGATAATATGCATTCATTTTTCCAAGCTAGGAAAAACCATGCTGTAATATTTATATGTATCCTAATCCCTTAAACATTTGTCTGTCTGACATGTCTGTCTGCCTGCTGATCTACCTACCTACCTACCTACCTACCTACCTATCTACCTACCTCTGAGGCATGGCAGAGTGTGGTGTGTGTGGAGGACAGAAGACACCTTGTACGAGTCAGTTCTTTTTAGGATGTGGTTCTGGGAATGGAACTCAGTGGCAGGCATCTTTACCAGCTGAGCCATTTGCCAGCCCACCATTTTTGCCTAAATGAATAAATGAGTTTCAGAAGTACAGAAATCTGTGTGCAAGTCTATATAATAAATTGTTAGCATGTGTTCAAAACAGTAGAGAAAGCATGATCTACTTATTTTCATTCCATTATTTCTATAAAAGGCAATTCGTGGCATACACACACACAAACCTCAGGTTACAAAGACTTTACACAAAGTAAATAACTAGATTCCAAGTGGCTCTTCTAAAAGAACTGAGCAAGACAGGTCAAAGAATACACAGAAGGGGAAGGATCTGTGCGCTGACAAGGACAGCTGGAAAGGAAACTGTCAGGGAGTTTCCAAGTCCTTCTGTGCATTTCCACAGATTCAAAATAATCTAATGGACACAAAATTAGTAAATGAATCTGAGGAAGCAACTTGGAAAAATAATTCTAGCAATTTTTGTTTTGAGAAGAAAGGTATATCAGCAAGAAATGTTGGTACTCTGGGCTACATATGAGAAAGAAAAAAGGAGAGTTCCTCATTCTATATATAAATAAGTATAAAATAGAAATGAATTAAAAATAAATCTGTAAATAAAGGAATATGTAAATAAAGAAATATGTACATAAATGAGTGAGAGAAGGAAGGAAGGAAGGAGGGAGGGGGGGAGAAAGGGAAGGAGAGAGGAAGGGAGGGAGGGAAAGAGGAAGGGAGGGAGGGAGGGAGGGAGGGAAGTCCTGAGCCTGGGCACTCAGTCACAAAGTTTGAGAACCACAGTAAGTGTCTTCCAAGAGCAGCCTGCAGTGCCAGCCCCAGCAGAGAGGTCAGCACGCAGGCCTCTCACACAAGCTGGCATGAATGCCAACTGCTGTCAGTGTTGTGGGGAATAATCTGCCCTGCAATTAACCTTTGACCTCAGTAGGAATCACAGCATCCGTGTGAGGAAACGCAAACAGAGCTGTTTACTGCTAGGCAGACAGTAGTGGTTGCAGGAGCAGAAACAAATCCCCCAAGGCAAGAAAAGGAAATGAAATGTATCCTGGTACCAGTGGAGACCGACCAGTCATCTTTTATGGGGTGGTGAGTCAGGGCTTTATCACTGACCTGGAAAGGTGTTCCTGATACATCGTTAAATGGATTAGGGGTGGGAAGAGGAGACAAGTTTCTGAATACTGTGGTAGGGTATGAACCCTTTCCAAATACCTAAAAGAGCAAACTGCAAACTACATACTTGGCTATTTTTATGAACAAAGAAAGGTGGTTGTTCTCTGCTAGCCTCCTTTTAAACTTTATTTTATATCTTTTCAAATCTGTAAATGGTTGGGCCATGATGGTGCTTGCCTTTAATCCCAGCACTCAGGAAGCAGGGGTAGAAGGTTCTCTGTGAGTTCCAGACCAGCCTGGACTACAGAGTGGGCTCCAGGACAGCCATGAAGGACAGCATATAGACAATCACTATTTCAAAAAGAAAATTAATTAATTAGTAATTGGGGGCTGGAGAGATGCTCACTGGTTAAAAGCACTTGCTGCTCTTGCGGAAGACCCAGGTTTTATTCCCAGCACCCACACACTGTCTCACAGCCATTTATAACTTCAAGTCTGGGGATCCAAAACTCTTTTCTGACTTCCATGGGCACCAGGCACACACGTGGTGCACATACACACAAGCAAAATACCTACACACACACACACACACACAAACCCCATCATCTAACAGAGTTTTCAAAAATTAAAATAAATTCTGCTCAGATACACACAACATAAACATTGCTAAACAAGTGTATATTCCAGTAGGTTATAGATATACACGTTGTTGTGCAAAATCAGGACCTTTAGTAATGCGTGCACTCTTCATTCTGTTCCTTGCAAAATTCACATATTGTGCCATCCAAGGTCTCCCAGGCTGCAGCATGTATCTGAAGTTCAAGGCTAAATAATTGTTCATCATACACGCAGGCACACACAGACAAACACAGGTTACACATACACACAATGTGAGAACCAAAATTAAATGCTTGAGGTAACTGTTTATGCTTTCATTCCCCTAAAATAAGTTTTTTTGACCCAACTGTACCTCAAGTACCTGACTGGTGTAGGCAGAGGTACACATGCAGGAAGTATGTCAGGACTGAATGGAATGGGAAACACAATGGCCACTGGAACTGCCTTTTTAAGCCTCTGCAAAATGTAACTTGTGGCCATTTTCTGGGAACCCAGGACTGCACCTGGCCAGAGCCCATCATCCTGGCTAGTATTTAATTGAAGCTTGCTTCAAATCTGGTTCAAAAGTTGTGGAACTGGTCTTTCTCTCACGATTCTCAGCATGTATCTGACGTTCCTTTTTTTCAAAGCTAAATAATTTTCCACTGTACACACTGGCACACACAGACAAACACGGGGTACGCACACGTACAGACACATATACACATCTACTTTGCTCACCCATTTATTTATTGATGGACAGTGAGCTTATTGATTGGCATGCATATGTAGCCATCTCTACAGGACTGTCGTCATTACACCCAGAAGTGGGTGTGCTAATACATACGTTAGTTTATTTCTTCAGGAATCACCATAACTGCTTTCCACATGTGTTGCCTCACTGTGTATTACCAGAAGCACCAATTTCTACCCATCTCTGTCAACATTTCTTTTTTTTCTTTTCATCACTCACTCATTCATTCATTCATCCACTTTGAAGCAGGGTTCATTATCCAGCCTTGGCTGCCCTGGAACTCACAGTATAGATGAGGCTGGCCTCACCCCAAAGTGCTTGGACTGATGGCATGTGCCTGTTTTCTTTTCTGTCTTGTTGAGAGTAGCCATGCTAATAAGTGAGAGGTGATACCTCATTCAAGTTTTAGATTTTGTTTATTTGTTTGGTTTTTTAAGATTTCTGTCATTTTATGTATTGAGTGTTTTGCCTACATGTATTTCTGTGCACTGTGGGCATGTATGGTACCCACTGAGGTCAGAAGAGAGCGTCAGATTCCCTGGAACAAGGCTGTAGAGAGTCTCTGCTGGAAGCCAGGAAAAGTGACATGTGTTAGAGAGTGACAGTTTCTACTACAGTATTGATGTGGCAGTATTAGGATTCCTAGTCTTCATCCTATCAGATTAGAGAGTACAGAAAGAATTTAGAGATCACTTTATTGATTCCCGTGGAACTTCTGTGAAAGAGTACGAGTTGGGAATGTCATGCTTTGATTTACATTTGAGAAAATATAAATCTGAGCCTGGCAGACCTGGCCATATGTTTCTGAAGAAAGCTATCATATACCCCATCCCTGGACTATATATGACTTGACTCATGGAAATATATTTCTATTTACTCCCTAGATAGGCTTGGAACTATTTATGAGATACAAGGCATACCCTTGGGCTTGTGCTCTCAGATTTTTCCAGAAATAAGATTGGAATGAGTCAAAGAAGGAAAAATTGGTATCCACCTTGGAATCTAAACCAAAGAACCAGCAGAGTTCTGTGAAAATTATTCCTGTTCAATGATATTGCAGGACACAGCAGCATGGAAAAGGCAGGATATCCAATGTACCATTTTTTTTTCAAGGGAAGAACATCCTCCAAACATCAAGATCTCTAGAGGGAAGCCAGTGCTACCTGCCACACTGAAGTGAGAACAGAGATGGAGAGAGCCTGCTTTCCATTCTACATAATGTGCTCTACATTCTGTCTAGGAGCTAGGTCTTCCCACAAGCTTCTTTTTTTTTTTTTTAAGATTTTATTTATTATTATATCTAAGTACACTGTAGCTGTCTTCAGACACACCAGAAGGGGGTGTCAGATCTCTTTATGGATGGTTGTGAGCCACCATGTGGTTGCTGGGATTTGAACTCAGGACCTTCAGAAGAGCAGTCGGTGCTCTTAACCGCTGCGCCATTTCTCTACCCCCACCCCACAAGCTTCTAATGTTCTCCGTCTGTACTTCCCCATGGGATGTCCCTCAGTCTCACATGGCTATTATAAATTTAACTTATTAGAGAATTACAAAAATCGATGCCCCAGCACTCTGTGCTTCAAGGTCTCAGCAGCCATTTGGCTACTGGTTGCATCTTGAACATTCCAGATACTGAACATTCCCACGAGAATAAATTCTACCAGACAGTCTGTCCCAGGTGGCCCTCCAACTCAGAAGATCTTCTCCAGGAGGAAGAAGAAAAGGTTTGACACACAGAGCTGATATAGACCACTACTTTTGCAGACCACTGGAACCTTCCCTCACGTCTGTAATTCTGACAACTGCTCTTTGGCTTATTGTTATGACCCCCAAGGTTGTTCAATTGCTTTATGTAGGTGCTCCTTGGAAAGGTTCCTTCATCCCCATCCCTTGATTACCAATCAGAATCCCTAATTGGCAAACAAAAAGGAATGAGTCTTTCCCAGATCCCATAGGTAGCCTTGTACTCACTAAGACTGACAGAATGCTGATTAGAGAAATGACGGAGAGAGGGATCTTCATCCCTTGAAATAGATTCCCAACCCATACATTAAAGAAAAAGACCATATGGTTAGGTAGTAGGAAGAAGGAAACAGGGGAACCTGGCAACCACAAACAAGGAAAACTGAATGATGATTACGAAAAATTAACCATGGCCATTGATAGGCCCCAGAGAATAAAATATCATGTGTGTATATAAAACAAAGGGCACTATGGAAAAGGAGGTCCAATCTAAAAGGGCTAATCTAGTATCTACTAGAGAGTTCAGAAAGAATGAACACCTAAAATAGACAAGGAAATATCAAAACAATGACCCAAAGAAGGAAGTTCTGGAGTAAAGAAGGGAACCCTCCCCAGTCAACAGACACCCAGCACAAATACCTAAAAGCCAATTCATACCAAGGCTCATCATTATGAAATTTCAGGACACACAAATAGGGAAGATTCTAGGATCTCTCCTAGAAGGAAAATCTAAGTCTCACCTGAAGGATCTAGAAAAGCCAAGAGTCACTCTAAAGTTCTTACATAAAGCATCTTTGCTACCAAGTAGTAAACTGTCGAGTATACAATTTGGCAGGAAAAGTCTTTTAAACCCAGAGTTTTCTATCCACTCAAATTATTGATCAAATGGGAAAGTGAAATCAAAATATTTCTAGCCATGGAAGGTCTCAAAAAGGTCATCATGAAACCTTTCCTCAAGGAGTTGAAGCAAGATACGGTGAAGACAAGCCAGTGAGTAACCCAAGCAGGAGAAAGGCACACTCCAACTCTGGAGGTGTCGATGGAGCCCCAGAGCGATGGGGACAGAGAATCTCAAGTGACCAGGGCCAGACCTAAAGAGCAACCACGCCAGACTGGAAGGACAAAGCACATGTCCTTCAAAAAGCTAAGCCATGGTGCAAGATGAGTCATGCAAGTTGCAAACTCAGTTTCCTGAGGTAAACAGGAATTCCAAGTGAATGACTACAATGGTCATCACTGAGGCCTGCAGAAGCCTTCCATAGTTACTTGTTCAAACACAAAATATTTATTTATTTTTTTATTTTATTTTTTTTGAGGCAAGGTCTTACTATATAGTCCTGGTTGGCCTAGAGTTTGGTATATCAGTCAGGCTAGATTCAAACTCTCAAAATCCACCCGCCTCTGCCTTTCTAGTTCTGGTATTAAAGGTGTTAGCATGGTCAACCACAAAATATTGTTAAGTATCATTTCTTGGTTATATCCAGTTACATATTTATTCACACGCACACACTCACACACACACACACACACACACACACACACACACACACACACACACACACCCTCACTATATTTACATCCTTTCCTCCCTCTCCCTAACCCCTCCATGGGAAAGTGAAATCAAAAGACTTCCACACTTTTTCAAAGTCATGGCCTCGTATTCTTTTGATGCTTTATTTTTAATTAACTTTCTAGTTGAGAAATTTCATTTTCCTCTTCCTTTTTTTTTGAAGAGTTCCACTCTGGAGCCCAGGATAGCCTCAGCCTCCACCAGAGGTCTGGGATTACAGCAGTGAGCCTTCACACCTGGCACCAAGTGATGTCAAGAACCTTTTCTTTATCCAAACTGAGAAAGTTGTATCAACATTTAATCGGTGTGACTTCTACTATTTATTATTTTTGAACACAGAATGATACTGCTATAACAATGATCTCTTATGTTCTAAGCCCAAAATCTAAAGTTTGTTTTGGTAATGTGCCCAAAATAGTAACAATAAAGTCCAAGGGCTCCAGTTGCTGCACATTCCTTTGTGTGCCCAACAGAAGGGTACTTCCTCCGAGCTGTCCCTCCCGCACAAGAAGTGACACTATGACATACAAATCTCCATAGAGACCAGCTTTGCCCAAGACGATGAACAGGCTGAGTGAAGCACCCAACAGACAAACGCAAGGTTCAGGATACACAGTAGGAGACACTGTTTTGCTCAAAGGCAGTCTGTTCCCACAAAGCACGTGGACCACACAGTCATTCTGGCTTGTCCACATTTTGAATGCCAAAAATCAAAGTGTTCACCCAATTCCCCATGCTTTTCAAATAAATACAAAGAGTGGAGCCAGGCCATTGTGAGGCTATTCCCTAGACTGGAGAACCATATCCCGGCTGTGGGCAAGACAACTAGAGTCCAGGGTTCCCCAACTCTACGACTGGCATGCTTTCTTGTATCCCTAGTCCCTGGTCACACTGTGTCCCTTGAAAGGCTCCTCTGCCGATAGATGGGAAAACCCAGGAGGGTACTGTCACATGTGGGTGCTCTAACCTCATTAAAAAGGCGGTGGAGTCAGAGTGTTTGCATCTCAGCCACACACACTCTCCCACAGGCTTTAAATTATCTCCAGATTACACAAAAGACCCAACACACCATGGGTTCTATGTAAATCACTATTGCACTGCATTGTGTACAGACTAAGGAGAATGCCTAAATCAAGTCTACTCACGCTAAGTGCAGATGTAAACACGCTGGCTTTCCAAGGACCACTTAATCTATGCACAAATGGGCAAGCACAGATACAGATGGCCGATGGCATTTACAGCCAGGTTTATATGACATCTGTCACTCTAGTCCCTCTCTGGGTGCTGGCCAGGGACCAGTTCTAGGCATCCCTGGTTCTCTACGCTGAGCATCAGCCAAGGACTGTGCCAAGCAAGGCCCCTCTACACATCACAACCCAGTGGCCCACTCCTCTGTACTCCCTCACATTTATAAACTGGGAGCAGGGGGCAGAGTATGGGTCGGGGTAGTAGTGACAGAGTCCCACAAGTGGGCTCCATTCTAGAAGCCCTCCTAACTACTGCCTAAAAGGAGACACAGCATATGCTGTGCCTGTGCGACTCTGTCAGTTCCCTTTCTCTCTCAGGGACAGACCTGGGGCCCCAGTAGACATCTAAAATAGATCATACTCAACCACAGAGAAACTGGAAAAGGAAGAGAAAGAAAGGAAGGAAAGGGAAGGGAAGGGAAGGGAAAGGAAGGGAAAGGAAGGGAAGGGAGGGGAAGGGGAGGGCAGGGCAGGGAAGGGAAGGGAAGGGAAGGGAAGGGAAGGGAAGGGAAGGGAAGGGCAGGGCAGGGCAGGGCAGGGCAGGGCAGGGAAGGGAAGGGAAGGGAAGGGAAGGGAAGGGAAAGGAAAGGAAGGGAAGGGAAGGGAAGGGAAAGGAAGGGGAGAGAAGGGCAGGGCAGGGAAGGGAAGGGAAGGAAGGGAAGGGAAGGGGAGAGAAGGGAAGGGAAGGGCAGGGCAGGGAAGGGCAGGGCAGGGAAGGAAAGGGAAGGGAAGGGAAAGGAAGGGAGGAAAAAGGGAGGGGGAAGGAAGGAGGAAAGAAGGAAGGAGAGAAGGAAGGAGAGGGAGGGAGGAAGAAGGGAGGGAAGAAGGAAGGAAGGGAGGGAGAGAGAGAGAGAGAGAGAGAGAGAGAGAGAGAGAGAAAGAAAGAAAGAAAGAAAGAAAGAAAGAAAGAAAGAAAGAAAGAAAGAAAGAAAGAAAGAAAGAAAGAAAGGAAGGAAGGAAGGAAGAAAGGAAGAAAGAAAGGAAGGAAGGAAAAATAATTCAGCTTTGCTGAAGGGAAGGAAACACTTAACGGATTTGTTTGGTATCTCTGAATTGCTGACATCGAATATTCTTACACATTAGTCAATCAATTATAATTAAATAACATTATATTAAATTATAGAAATAATAATTATCAATTATCTATTCATCAAGTAGGACTGCCTCACCACTACTTAGCCACTCTGATGATAAGGCAGTCACTCTAAGTTACTAGCAGCTGGGTACTGTATAGAGCATCTGTATAGAGCACCTGCTGGACTGAGGGACAACTCATGCCCTTGACAGGAGGGAGCGGGATGTGTAAGAATCTACCGTGCAACTCAGAACTTACAGTTGACATCTGGAAGTCATTTTCCATTTAATAAAGCCTATGGTTGATTGTGGATAGCTGAAACCAGAGGAAGTAAAACTGAAGATAGACGGGAAATACTTTTCTGACTGCCCAAAATGTATGTTTAGGTGCGAAAATGCCACTTCTCCTTCAACAGTGGTGCTCGCTCAGAATGGGAACCTTCACCCTACACCAGTTGGCCCCACGCTATTTCCTACTCCCACGGGAATCCTAGCCCATCTTTCTCTGTGCTGGGTTTTCTGAACACCCAGAGTAAACCGCAGGTTAACACCAAAAGAGCAATATGCACGTGAAGAATTAGTTCTCTCAGATAGGGTGGAGGGGGGGAACCAAGCCCCTGGCTTGCTGATCAAAGGCCCAGCCTGCCCTCACCACCCTTTCCTACGGTGTCCGCAGATTCCCCTCCGGGCTGGGAGTGAAGCTGAGTGAAGAGGCGTGCATGAGGCCTTGGGCTTCATCTCCTTCACCAGAAGAAGGAGAATGGCACAGGCTGCTTTGCCAAGGCCACCAAAGGCAACATGAATGTTCCAGGCTCCACAATGGTGACCTTCAGGATGCTTCCGGCATCAGGTTTACAGGTGCGTACATCTCCTGGGCATCACGGCTTCTCTTTGGAGGTGGAGACACGCAGATGAAGCTGAGTCCTTGCTGAAGGGCTCATGAGGGAAGCTAATAGCTAAGCCCCTATAAAAACCTGTGGGAAATGCGGACCCCAAACTAGGCCAACCCTCTGGTCTCCGGTTTCTCCCATCTTGGAAGCCTTGAGGGGAGAGCCCCAACCAGGCACACAGCACAAAGGAAAAGTTACAATTGACTTGACCAGCCAGCCAGGTCTGGGGCCTAGAGATTCCCAGCTTTGTGTCTGCTTCATTCAGACCCCTTTTCAGAGGGCTCTTGACTTTCATGTGAAACAAAACAGTCTAGGTGAGGAGAGTTTCAGACACCAGAGAGACCCCAGGGAAGTCACCCTACCCGAGCCTACCCTTCCATCCTGCCAGTTCATTTCAGGCCAGAAACACAAAGCCTTCCTCCGCCTCTAGGCCCCAACCCAGACCTAGGCCTGGGCCTGGGCCTGATCCACAGGAAACTTCTTGATTAGGCTCCCACTGAGCCCAGGGTTTTAACTTTCCATCTTTCATCCCCACCCACACACACACCACTCCAGGGGTTCAGGCAAGTGGAGCCTTTCACACAAACTCGCCCACCCACAACCACCATGGGCTAGTTCCAAAACTCACTTATACAACCTACTCTAGCTTTTCCCGGGGCTCGAGAAATTAGCCTTCAATCCACCGGGGAATGTTCTCAAAACGCCATACTCATCTTTGTTCAAGGTTTTGCCAGTTAAAATGCATGGGGCCAAGGAAACAGGGCCAAGCTTTGATGCCTGAATCTGCGTCCTAACTCCCAGGGGTTTGAATGCAAAGTCTGGAAAGATAGAAGGATGTGATGGCCCCAGTTGACTAGCCTGGCCCCGCATGGCTGTCCTTTCTCTCAGATCTCCCTCTAGGACAGACAGCCCAAAGATTCTCAAACTTCACTTGCAAGATCAACACAAACCCAATTATTCAGACACTCTTAACTACTCCCTGATGACTGAGTCAGGGTCACGTGACACATCTGGGTATTTCCTTTCAAAATGCTTTCCAACTCAAATGGAATCCAGATGTTGTTGGCAAGTGTAGATCCAGTCTCCTTTCTAGATACCACCTACATCATGAAGCCTCAACTCCATTTGACTACCTGTAGTGTTAAATTCCTCTGTGAGGAACAGCACAAAACTTGCCCATGGTTTTGGGCTATGGTGAATCCTTTGAAGCTGGTCCAGTCACTGAATGAAGTAACGTTAGACTATGAAGAGGGCTTAGATGCATCAGGTTAAAAATACCAACCTGTTTCCAAGTCAAGATTACACAGATGGGTTTAGGTCTAGAAAATTTTATCCCTTTAGTTAATTAATTAGTTAATTAATTAATGTTACTCATAAAGCTAACAGATTTTTGGGGGGTAATATATTGGTGTCTATATTTGAGTAGTTCTTTATATGGAAATTAGAAAATCTTTCATGGATGATAAATCATAACTGTCACATTTTAACGTGTGTGTGTGTGTGTGTGTGTGTGTGTGTGTGTGTGTGTGTGTGAAAAGCCAGAGATCAACCTCCAGTGTCATCCCTCAGGTGTGTTCCACTCTCCTTTTGAGTTATGGTCCCACTTTTACCTGGATTCAGCAATTCAGCTAGGCTGGCTCCCTGCCAGGCCCCAGAGCTCTCCCTGTCTCTGCCTCCCCAAGGCTAGGATCACAAGTGTGTGTTACCGCACCCAGCCTTCTGATAAGACTCTGGGGCATCACTGGGGATGGAGAGGAAGGGTCTTGTAGGCAAGCACTTTACTAATTGACCCATTTCCCCAGCCCTGACAAGTCATTTTAGATTTCCTAAAGTCTCACCATTCACTACAATTTAACTCAAAGGACTACAACATATTTTATTGAGCACTTTACTGCAGGAGTGCAGGCCCAGGTCAGAAAGCTATTCAGTCCCTTCAGCTCTGGTGGGATCTAGTCGCACCCAGCGTCCCAGATAATGAAAATGGCCACAGAAACTTCCCTGATCTCAGCCTGTACACGCACACACACACACACACACACACACACACACACACTCATACAATCACACTCAGGTATGCGCACACCCACACCATTCTGAGTCAGGGAAGAAGGAGTGTGGATTCACTTTCACGGTTGATTCTACCTGATACATGACCTGACTCTTCTTTGGGGAAAAGCAATTTCGGCCACAGAAATTTCCCTGATCTCAGCAATGCAAAGTATTCACACCTTCTCTCCTTTGTGCTTCTCTTATAAAACATAGCTTCTTCTCCTCCTACACAGAGTAATTCAGGCATCCTTATGCTCCCAGAAGATAGAGCACCTTATTCTAATGGCTTAGCACACCCCCATCCTCCCACGCCCACCTCAAAAGTAGGTTTTCCTAGTTTTTGTTCTGTTGTTGTAATAAAATACCCAGACAAAACCCAACTCAGGTGAAAAGGGTTTATTTTTGCTCATGGTTACAGTCAACCATTGCAGAGAAGTCGAAGCAGTGGGCACTCGAGACAGTGGCCAGAGAAATGAGTATGTCTGTGCTTGATGCTCTGCTGGCTTCCTCCATTCTTACCCAACTCCCAACCCAGATCCTGGGGGCCTGGAGGTCGGGGAGATGATGCTACCCTCTTTCAGCTGTGTCTTCCCATGTCAATAAAGTCAACCAAGACAGTCCCCTGCCAGACATGCCGATGGACCAAACTGCTTTAAGAGGGTCCCTCATGGGCTGGAGAAATGGCTCAGCAGTTAAGAGCATTGACTGCTCTTCTGAAGGTCCTGAGTTCAAATCTCAGCAACCACATGGTGGCTCACAACCATCAGTAATGAGATCTGACTCCTTCTTCTTGAGTGTCTGAAGACAGCTACAGTGTACTCACATATAATAAATAAATAAATCTTTGGGGAAAATAAAGGATCCCTCATTAAAACCTTTCCCAGGTGATGCTAGGTTGTGTCAAGTAGACAAGGAAAACCAAGCATCACACAGATCCAGCCCCTCCCAGCAGAATCCCCTGGAGAGTTTCAGAATGGGCTTTGTATCCAGGAGACTCTGATCTTGATAGGAGCTCAGAAGCTGCCTGCATACAATCAAGATTGCTTACCACAGCACATTGCTATTCAGCTAGCTCAGAACCTTGCCATTGTGGGGGGAAAATATCAAGCTTATACAGTAAATGAATGCCCAGCTTAATGAATAACTATTATCAGCTGTAATGCAAGCAGAGACAATTGTGTTTCAGTGAACAGAGCACCCCAACCCCCACCTCTGCCAGCCTCTCCATCCCTTCCCTCCCCTCTCCACTTCCTTCATTCAGCCCTAGATGCACTGGCCAAACCCTCCTTGGACCCTATCATCCTCCTTGTTATTATGGCCTTAGCATTATTATGGCCAAACCACCACCACCAACAACAACAACAACCACTACTGCATGAAGACAGAGTTTTGCTAGCCCAAGCTTGCCTTGAATGCACAGAGATCCACCTGCCTCTGAATACTGAATTACCAGTGTGCTCTGCCATGCTGGGTTGCCTGTTTGAGCCTACTTAGAATTTACCTTCGATCGCCTGTGGACTCTGTGGAGAGAGACAAGCCCTACTTTTTATTTCCCATCTCCAGTGCTGGAAGAGACCGCATGTTTCTTGTAGAAAAACAGAGGCTTTCCTGACTCCCCAGGTAACTTCCAGGATCCTGTCTTAGAAAATTACCATGGTGGAGGAAAGAGCTTAGACATCAACAGATTCGCTCATAAACTTCTTCAGGTTGTATGTGAGGTGTCAGCTCACCATTCTCTGTGAGAGGGATCCATACTTTTTATTAGACTATCGGGGTGTTCTGTTCCTCAAAAGGTTAAATCCAGTGACAAAATCCCTCGCTGTAGATTCAGAAATTGCTTTTCCCCAAAGAAATTAAGAGTCAGGTAGAATCAACCATGGAAAGTGAATCCACACCCCTTCTTCCCCGAATCACAATGGTGTGGGTGTGCGCATGCCTGAGTGTGATTGTGTGAATGTGTGTGTGTGTGTGTGTGCACGCGCGCGTGCGTGCAAGCATTAAAATTCAAGTGTCCTCACTCACTGGGTCAGTCTGCCATCTGAGCCCACTGGACTAGGCTAGACCACTATTTGTATGACTAAGCTCCGGGCCCCAAACAGCCAAGGGCGACTTTCCGTTTCCCAACAATTTGATTATTCACAAACTTGCGTGTGATGAGGACATCGGGCAGAGAAAAAGGTCCCTATTTGCCCTTTCATGCCAATGCAGTCTGTGCAGGGCATCTTTACAGACCCGCCTCTCCAGATGCCCTCTGCATGAGAAAGACCTCATTCTCCTTCCTGCAGCAATGGCTTCAATTGTCTCAGCTTCCGCCAGCAGTGGGTCGGCATCAACAGCTTACCACCCCACCCCACCCCACTCCACTGACTATGCGTTCACCATCATGGGTCTCAAATCAGCTACATCACTGGGATGAAAAGGAAGGACATATTCGTAGCCACTTGGGAAGAGTGCAGAGAGAGTTGATCAGGCATCAAAGTAAACATGGAGGCTTATCTGACCCTCAATCAGACTTACATGAACGCTCCCTGTCCTTTGAAACTTGGCACGGTGTTACAGTGTAGTTTTAGATGGCTTGGAACTCCCTATGTAGACCAGGCTAGCCTCAGACTCATAGATATCAACCTGTCTCTGCCACATGATTATGCCATCACATCTGGCCCACAGTGTCCTTAACCAGCTGGATTGTGCTAGGTTTCCTCCCTACTGTCAACTGTGGTCTACATATATTAAAGAAAAAAAAATTCCAGAAATGAACCATTCATAATTTTCTTTTTCCAGGTCACGGTAACCTAACTTTGAGTCTCCAGCAGGCTAGCCAGGCACTCTACTCTTGAGTTACATACACCCCCAGCAGGTACACTCTGGGTAACTTGTATCACAGTGTACTGTGATAGCTGGTCTGTATTACCAGATGTTTTAATCTTCGGATGGGTCTCAATTATGTACCCAGGTCAAGGTAGTACAGGAAGGGCTTGTGTTTGAATTGAGAGCTACGCCACAGGGACCCTGGAACAATTCCTTTAAGGATACAGCTGAGACTATGTATGGGACGTTCCCAGGGTATTCCACAGAACCAGGTAAAGTTGTCTAGTTATGCTATTGGATTACAAGTTACCTCAGGGTTAGAGCCCTAGGCCCAGAGCTCATTTTGTAGACTATAAGGTCTCTTCCCTTATCAGCTCCTTTCGGTCCACTGGTTAGGTTCTTCACAGTTTTTCTTTCTTAACTCTGGATAGCCAGTGGTCTCAGCTTATTGCCTGGATGCAATACTCTCCATTAACCTGTTGCCTCTGTAGCAAAACTGCCCCTGTGATGCCTTCATCAAATAAATGCCCAAAAGAGAGAATCTAAATGGTAACTCACTTATTTGTGTTAGTTAAATCGTATACCTTTGTTCTGGTATCCCTGGGTGACAAGCCCTCACACACCAGGCAACCATGGCAGTGGGTGTCTTATAGAGGGTAAGGACAGGGTACCTAGATCTCCTAGAAGCTGTAGGCTAGCAGCTCTAGTTGCTGTTCATGACACTAACCAGCCTCTAGAATCTCACGCTGGATTAGGCCAGCCCTGCTCTCAAGCCAACTGTTAGATGTTGAGGAATGCTGTGAGCTCCAGCTAATCCGCTGCTGCTCTGAAGTTGGCCACAGTGGGGATATTTGCACTGCAGATGTTGGCACATGCTACAGATTTGGGCTGCTCTGTTTAACCCCCACTGGAGAGCAAGCTTTCCAGCTCACTAAGCTTCTAGGGCTGGTGTGTGGGGGAGGATACCACAAAACCTCAAAGCACAGAGCCATAGATTAGGAGTCTCCCCTAATCTGACACAATCTATACCACCTCCCTTTATGCTTTGCTCCCGCCAAAGGGGGCAACTTCCTCCCAGCACAGAGGCCAGCCCTTGCTGTGCTGAACCAGAGGTCTCATGTTCACAAACCAGCATGTTCATCTCAAGGTCAAGCTCTCTGTGGTCTCCTCAGTAGACTCGAGCTGTTTCCCCAAATTCCATGCTTCTCACCTGCCCAGTTCATGCTCCACCTTCCTTGCATTAGGGTTCCTGTCAGCTTTAGAGCTGACCTCCCAGAAACTGCTTTTATGTTTGCTTTACCAAACGGTCCACATGCTGAACAGGCTGTTCTTGCAATAAAGCGGTAAACTGAGGATGAACAAACTCAGAAATACGTGTTTTATATATAGATCCTCGTCAAAAAATCCCTCTCCCCTTCCTGCACCTCTGATCTGCTAGCTCAGGGGTCCCCCAACCCATCTAAGCCTTGACAACCAAAGCAGCCATGAGGTTCTAGGCCAGAAAGCTGCAAAAGCCCTGGCTCCGATACATTATGTGAATTATGCCTATATGTGAGGGGAAGAGGTTAAGAAATTAAATGGAAGAGATTAAGCTTTGATCCGGGAACAGAGAATTCATAATTCAGTATGAATCCTGCCATGTCTCAGGCAGTAGGGCCTGCCAAACAAGATGCCATGGATTGAGACAATAGACATTTATTTATCTTCCTGCAACACTGGGGCTGGAAGTCTGAGATCAAAGGCCAGCATGGATCATTTCTGGGGTACACTCCTCTGGTCTACAGGGGGCCCTGATCTGTCTGCATACTCTCAGCAAGCTCTCTGGTCCTTTCCAATTAAGGTACTGATTGGCCATGAAAGTCCCACATCCTGACTTCATGGACCACGCCCACCTCCTAAAGACTCATCCACCTCAAATACCATCATATTTGAGTGTTAGGATTACCATGTATGAATGGGATTGGGGGGAAATCTAGCCCTTAGCATGGGGGGCTGGGGGGAACGATCTCCTCTTAAATATTTTTGGGGAAAATCACCAGAAGCTTTATGGGAAACTCAGCCCTGGAAACAACATGAACAAACTCATAACTTCAGTATCAAGTGGAAAGAAACACTTGCCTCTCACATCAGGGGTCATTTACCAGTCTGAAAGTATATGAAAGCTACTGAGACATTGCAAAAGAAAAAAAAAAATCAGACTAGAGTGGGCATGTTAAGAAACTAGCTTTGAAGTCATGGAGTGGTTTATTGGCATCAAAGCCACCTTCTAGACCAGCAGTTTTCAATCTATGGGTTGTAACCCTTTTGGCAAACCTCTATCTCCAAAAATATTTATATTGCGATGCATAACAGTAGCAAAATTACAGTTATGAAGAAGCCGCAAAAAAAAAAATTATGTTTGGGGGTCTCCAAAACATGAGGAACTGTATTAAAGGCTATATTAGGAAGTTTGGGAATCACTGCTCTAGACAAAGCCTTCTGAGGAAGCCTTCAGAAGTTCTATGACATGCCAACTTTAGATCGTGACATTGTGGGGACAATGAGCATGGCCTGTCTGGCACTGGTTAATTTGCAGAAACATCTAGGTGCCACTTGAGAAGCTGAGGCAGGATGATTCTAATTGGGCTTGAGGCCAGAAAGGACTACAGAGTCAGACCCTGAAGGAAAAAGAAAGAAATCTTCAGAAACTGAGAGTTCTCCACACTCTGAGACTCTAGAAGTAGTAGAAAATATCACTCAATTGTATTTATTTATTTATTTATTTATTTATTTATTTATTTATTTATTTACAGGGTCTCTACCTGGCTGTCCTGGTACTCCCTATGTAGACCAGGCTGGCCTAGAACTCAGAGATCAGTTTCTTGGTTACTGGGATTAAAGGTGCGTGCCACAACACTTGGCTCCTGATTTACAGACTTGGGGCGGGAGAACATAGTCAGACACGGGGCTGGAGAAATGCCTCAGTGAGGAAAGAGCTCGAAGCCCAAGCAGGAGAACCAAGTTCAGAGCCCTCCCACCCATGATCTATCTGCATCCTCTGGGCTGGGGAGCAGGCAGTCCTACCATAGGGGCTCGGTGGCCACCCTAGAGAAAATAACAACGTACAGTGAAACACCCTGCCCCAAAATACAAGGCAGAGAGTGATAGAGACATCCGAACGTCAACCTTGGACCTCCACACATCCCACAGAGTCCCAGGACTTCTGTTAAGTTTCACTGTCCCTTCAGCCCCCAGACCTAAATGTCCCTGAATATAAAAATCAAGTGACCTTTATAAAATGGAAACAGCCTAAAGCTAACCTATTCCAAACACAAGCTCGAAAGAAGAGGCATGGGGGTTGCCAACAACCTGTAAGAATCTTACGGTTATGAACATTTCAGCAAGAAAGAAAAAGAAAGCTCTGGTAATTTGAAAGAATGAAACTTGTCACTCAAGGCTACCAGTGCATTCAGGAAGATCAAGATACACATGAAGAGAAGGAAAGAACACAGACATTACATTACAATTCTCCTGTCTACATTTTCCTTATCATTTTTAAAGTCCTTATGTGTGTGCACGTATGTGGAAATACATGTGTAGGCCACAGGAGTCATTCCTCATCAGCCATCCACCTCCTTTGAGACGGACTCACTTACTTGGACCCTAGAGATCTCTGATTTACCTAGTGATTCCTAGGGTCCACTTGTCTCCATCTTCACAGTGCTGGGATGAAATTGCATGCCACCACGTCTAACTTTTTTACATGAGTGCTGGGAGCTAACCCAGGTCCTCAGGCTTGCAATGCCGGCACTTTACAGACTAAGCCATCTCCCCAGCTCTATCATGTCTTGGCGGCAGTGGTTTTTTTTAAGAAGGGACCACAGGGATGTGGTTCCTTATGTCCCTGTGCCCTCCGTGATCTTTACATGTTTAGTGTTTGAAGCAGAAAAATTAGCCTTATCTTTCACTGGTCTGAAACTGTCTTCCCAAGTCACATTCCAAATGCCACCAAAGGGGAAAGTGATGGGGCTACTAGTTGCTTCCTGAAGTAAGCCATTTGCCTCGAAAAGATGTCAGGCTGTCAAAAGCTGAACTGAACCAACCCAAATTTAATTTAGTAAAGAAATGATCACAGACATATTCAATATTTCCAAAGCACTTGGCTAAGGCCAAGGCTCAAACTGAAAAGAATTTTTCTGCATGCTCTGGTCCTTTCTGAATGTGTGAGCTTATGTGAGGACCTCCCCAGAGTCACCAAGCAATTGGAAAATGGTCATGAGCAGCAATCACTGCCACTGCCAAAGACAAAGTGGATCTCAACCTCTCCTAGACATGTCCCAACCTTCCAAGAAGCAACCCCAGACTGTCCTACACTCAGGCAACTCTTCGGCTTAAGTAGACATCAGTCTTGAGACATGCTTATAGGCACATAGTTCTTTGGCCCCTGGGTTTTATGTACATAAACAACAGGTCCCTTGTTATAATGTACATAATTCCTGAGTTTGGAAATCTATTCTTCGGTCCTTCACTGACAAAAGAGAAAGAAGTGAGCCTACTGTTCATGCTTTTACACATTCACAGTGTCTGTGTGTACATGTATGTTCACATGTGTGTGAGGGTATGCATACATGTGGAGGCCAGAGGTCAGTCAGGTGTCTTCCCCAATTGCTCTCTACACTGTTTTTGTTTGTTTGTTTGTTTAGAGACAGGGTCTCTAGAAGATGGTTAAGATCAGCCTGCCGGTGAGTTCTAGAGATTCACCCGTCTCACTTTCTCGCCTTCAAGTGCTGGGATCAGAGCTCACCTCCTCAGTCTTTATACGTTCTTTATTTAATGAACGCACCCAGCACACTGCTGCACATAAACAGGACTCAGTTAATTTGGCCTGCCTCTGAGAAATAAGAGAGAAGAGTAGTCAGTGCTTGGGGATTTCTGATCTACTTAGCATGACTCAAAACACCCATGTGAGTTCACTGTGAGTAGATCAACTCACTCATTCATTCCTCTTAGAACTCCAGCCTCCTCTAGACCAGAAAGAAATTGTTCTTCTCCAACCAGACAACAAACCTCATGTTACCTCTGGGAGCAATTAAAACGTTTTCCTTGAAGATTCTTGCAAGATCAGGCCACTTCACAGTTTAAAAGATTGGAAATCTATTAGACTTTGGTCTGTGAACTGTGAAGAAGGATTGGAGCCAAGCACTATTCACTATACCTTGTCATCAACCATGTCCTGAAAACAAGGGTACCCAGTCACCAGGGCACTCAGCTGACAGGCCAGCATATAGTCAACCAGCTGCACCTTGCTTATTGCAGATAGTGAACCGTATGTACTATTCATGTTTATAGAATCTTATATCCACCTTTTGGCTTAGTGCCTTTTATGACATCAGAAAGGCAAAGTGTAATAAGAGCAGATCTGGACTTTAAAACCCTCAGCCTGAACCCTACTCCCCAGCCTCACTGCAGCAAAGGATCCCAAGGTTTGACCTTGACAATTCCAATTTCAAGTCTGGCTTGGCTGCAGGGCACACAGTGGGCAGAGCTAACCGTGGTAGTTGTGGTTCTCAAACTGGCTTAGCATGTGTCACTCAGCAAACCAACCTGTGTCTCAATCTTCTTCAGCAGCTCAGACAAGTTTCTTCTAAAAAGCACGCATTGACAAATGCCAGATTATAGTAATAACCGTATATAGATGTCGTTTCATTGTTGATGCTTTATTTTATGTAATGCAAAATAAGGCAATTATGTCAGATTTAATTGCCTTTCTATCGAGAGGAGTAAAACCCTCAAGAATAATGCTTCATCCACCATGAAATAGCTACTTAGAGCTTTGAAACAGCCAACAAATTAAAATTAAAATTAATGAGATGTGACTGTAAGTTTTACATTTTAGGCTCATAAACTGATGCAAATAACATTGCAAATTCCATTTTTTTTCCTTATCTGCAGCGAAATCCTGGCTCTTTCTCTTTTGATTCCAATGACGAGCTGGAGTGCACATAAACAATCAGCTGAGTGGACGGGAGGGGTGTACACGGAGAGTTCCTGGAATTCTTGACGGTTATATATAATTTATCAAGTTACAAGTTTGCTAGAATGTACAAGTCAGCGTTGGAAGAGAGCACGGAAAGCCTTCACACCAAACCCACCTAGAACATCCTGTGTGGTTTGGGGCAAACCTCCAAACACTTTTTGGTTGTTGGATCTCCAAGGCAGAGAGGTAACTGCAGTGGCTTCGTTGGGTCACAAATGCCATTAATAATAGCAGGGCTATTCAATTTATTTGTCTTAATCTGTAATCCAATGGCAACAAACAGGCATGCAGTGATCCCAAGAACACTCTGGGGCTCACTGGGTAAACAGGCTCACCATCAAGTCTGATTACCTGAGTTTTGTCCCTGGGACCCACATGATGGACAGAGAGAAACAAGTTGTTCTCTTACCTCCACATGCATGCATAAAAACATACACGCATACATGCGCACCAAATAAAAATGTAAAATAGCAACGTGGCTTTCCCTTCCATTGCTGAAACCTGATCTCCTGTCCCTTAGGAACCAATTGTGGGCAATTACTTTTGAATTCTTTCAGCAATGAAGAACATGTATAACTTAAGGATATATGATTTCTTTTTCTTTTATAACCAGTGCCTAAAAATGTGTCTGACACATAGCAGGTATGGTGGAAGTACTTGTTTATTGAATACAATCAACACTCCTCTATGCACTTCCTACATCTTGCTGACACTCATATACGTTCCAGGAAAGCCCACAACAACGTGTGCATTACACTGAAATGCCTTGTTCTTTTTCTAAAAAGTTTATTTAGGTTTGATATGTGCACAGAAAAGGACATGAACTAAACATATAGATTTCACTTAAGTTTCACAAAGTGAGAACTCACCAAGGCAATATCCTCTTTAAGACACAGAACGTGAATAATATGCTCTTAGCTTGGTAGCATCTGCTTGCTAAGCCATCTTTATCAGCACTAGGCACTGCTATGCCTGACTGCTACATTATTTAAATAGCTACATTATTTTTCATCATGTCATAAACTTTTACATGTCATAAACTATGGAGCCCAGCCCCAGTCAAGTGATGCTTTTCCACGTTTTCACTACAAATAATAGTTGAACAAGTAACCTCTGACCTTTTCATCCTTCTCTGCCTATCAGTAAGATAAGCTCTTTTAAATGGAGTTGAAGAGTCAAAGGCTATGTGCATTTTCAATTTTAATCATTCCTTGCTGGAGCCCATGTCAGCAACTTGACTGTTAAAACCATTATGACCCCAGAGTATAGTTAGCAGATAAACTACACTCTCATCTCAAGCACACTAATCTCCCCAGGATGTTGGATCCTTGGCAAAGGAGGTAGCCATGAAATCCACAACATAGAAAGGAAAAACTTATCACAATCCATACCATCCGGATCTGACCGGCAGTCTTTTTGCTCACCATAGCACAGAGCAAAGGCAGTGTGCTCCTCACTCCTGCTCTGAAGGAAGTCAAGGCCCTGCAGAGCCTCTGAAACCAGGCAGACAAATGCACCCAGTGCAAGAGAAGCTGGATCTTGAAGAACAGCATCAGCACCTGCGAGATGTGAGGTTGTCTCTCCACCCAGGATTAAGTGGTCCATTTCCCGCCAGAGAGAACAGGGCAGGAGAAGCCAATTCATTAAACAATATGGTGCCAGGTTTGCATCTGAAGGCTTCAGAAGGTGGCATCCTCATTGGGCACAAATCCATTTCTGACAAAACGACTCTTTTCCAACTTCTACGCCATTTTCCTGATCCTCCCTCAAAACCAGACTCTCCATTCATCCCTCAGTGCTTTGTCAAACAGTAACCGCAGTTCTCAAGCCTGCCTGGAGGGTGGCAAGCAGCAGCCCTACCTATTAATTTTGTGATAGAAACCACGTCTCCATCCCTATGCTGTGAACCATAGACACATGTGAGAGGACAAAAGGTTGCCTCAAGGTACGTGGGAAGGGATGGGATGCTGAGAGGGACTAAGAGTTGAGGGGAGTGAATATGTTCAAAATACATTGCATGGAATTCTCAAAGAACACATTTTTAATTTTAACATGTAATATATTTGAAAGTCAGCTTCTATCAGTTACCAGCGGTGTGACTCTGGAAGAGTCCCCCATGCCTTTAGACTCTCTTTCATCTCTAACATGACAGTGTTTCCCAAGAAGTGGCATTGCCAGAAACCAGTTCTCCGGATACGTCCCATACCCAAGGGGGCAGAACTGTGAGGTCTGATGGACTTGGTTCTCAGCTGGTCTCCCGCAGGAGCACCTGGTGGCTTAGTTATGCTGCTACCGCTGTGAAGACACCATGACCAAGGCAACGTATAGAGATAGACTTTACTGGGTTTATGGGTCCATGGTGGCAGAGTGAAGGCATGCTGATAAGAACAGAAGCTGGGAACATACAGGAACTAGAGAGAGCGAAGGGGGATTGTGACAAGGCTTTGAAACCTCACATCCCACCCCCAATGATGCATTTACTCCAGCAAAGCCAAACCTTCTCAACCTACCTGCACCACTAAGCAGGGACCAAGACCAAGTGTTCACATCCAAGACTATGGGTAAAATCTCTCAGTCTCTTAGTCTCTCAGCCGCCCTCTCTGGTTTTTTGTTGTTGTTGTTTTTGGTTTTTTTGTCTCTGTGTGTCTCTCCTCTCATTTGGTTTTTTGTTTTGTTTTGTTTTGTTTCGAGACAGGGTTTCTCTGTGTAGCCCTGGCTGTCCTGGAACTCACTCTGTAGACCAGGCTGGCCTCGAACTCAGAAATCCACCTGCCTCTGCCTCCCAAGTGCTGGGATTAAAGGCATGCGCCGCCACCACCACCCGGCTCTCTCGTTTGTTTTTTGTTTATTATGGGGTGGTTTTTTTGGTGGGCAGGATTTTTCTTTGTGATCTTGGCTGTCCTGGAATTCACTCTGTAGACCGGGTTGGTGTGGAACTCAGAGTTGGCATTTTTCATTCAACACACCATACCTGGGATATAAGGGTCACGTGGTTTATAGGACACAGAGTACCTGGAAGATAAAGCTCTTGCTCATCTCACTGAGTGAGAAACAACCTGATTTCTGAAGAGAACTCATCTCCACTGCAATCTCCTTCCCTCACATTGCCTGCAAGGACAGAGAGCCTAAGATCCTTAGAGGAGGTGACCGGGGGTCCACCTGCCCCTGCTGTGAATAGTCAAAGTTTTACCAAGCCTGAAAATGAGAGAGAAGATGGCTTGACCAGCAAAAGGTGGCCAACAATTCTGACACCATCTGAACCACCGGGAGGGGCTGAATGAAGGCTCCAAGGGCAGAGACACAAAGCCCACTTGTCTTTTGCTGGGATGGTGGCTGCCAGCAATTCAGTCACTGGATGGGGCCTGTCAGCCTGGGCTCAGGGAAGGACAGTGGACATCACTTGGAAAAACACAATGAATTCATGCACTTATCGGCTGCTTTCTCGGTCCCATTTCTGCCTCCAAACAACCTCACCAGAGCACTTCTTAAAGCTTCCTACAAAAACCCATTAATCCCAAAGCAAGTTGGGGCTGATTATAAACCAAGGTGAAAATGTCCTTAAAGAACTCTCCAAATCCTTTAATGCCCACAGGGAGAAAGCCTTTGTTGGTGACTTCACCTCTACTATAAGGGGAAAACACATTTCCCTCTATTGGGGAAAAAACGGTGCTTTCTGAGACAAGGTCTCCTTCTGAGTAGCCTAGGCTAGCCTCCAACTAATAGCAAGCCCTCTGCTGCAGCCTCTTGAGGGATGAGATTACAGGTGCTAGCACCTCCAACTCTCTATTGAAATACTAAGTACTGCTTAGCCTCAGAAATACAGGAAAAGGGTCAATTCATTAAAATTAATTTCAAAGTATGAGATCACACCTTTATCTGCTTTTCTTTCTTTCTTTAAGACAGGAGCTCTCTGTGTAGTTCAAGCAGGTCTTGAACTCATGATCTTCCTGCCTCTGCCTCCCCAGTGCTAGGAATATAGATAGGCATTTGCGACCCACATCCAGCTTCTTTTCTTCATTCTTTGAATATACTAAAAATCCCTTATAAGTCAAGGACTATGGTTGCTACGCTATCACATTGAGCATTCCTAGAAATAAGCTAATAGTTGAAAAAATGTTTAAGAAAATTTGATATTGACAGACTGAATTTCTTATCCTCAACTCCTCTTGTTTGTCTCTCAAAATTCATCATGGGAAATAAGAAGTTCATTTAAAATCTCAGCTACTATGGAGGCAGGATCGCACGTAGGACCAAAACAGAAATTCTAGTGTTTGAGGAATAGGTTCTAACCCTATCTCCCAGGCTGGCCTTAAACATCACCATCCTCCTGCTTCAGCCCTCCCACGGCCAACATGCTAACAGATGCCGTTTGTCAGTGTCCATTTTCTTCCCCCTGTTCCATACAATCTCTCACCCTTTCTCTGAGTATACCCACTGCACAGTCTCTACATTCTGTCAGGAAAGCATTGTAACTCCTTTTGTGGTACCAGAGGTAAAGGGTTTTCCACATCTCCTTTCTTTCCATAAGCCACACCTTTCTTTCCCAACTCCTGTTCAACACAGCACCCATGCAGTGACTCAGACCTGCCCCCATAGTCTATTCAGTGTCACCAGCTTCTTCTTTCCATTTACCCAATCCAGCCATGCACCTCCATAAATAATGAAGAAATTCTCCATTTTTCAAATGCGTTGAGATTTGCTGTCTGCTCACACACTAAAACGTGAAGGTCTGAGGTCAGCATCTCTTGAGTTTCTTGCAGCATAGCCCAGCCCCAGGAATGCTACCCGGCTTACAGTTAGCATCCAGTGACTGTGCAAAGACATAGGTGACTGTGTCTATCAGTTACCTAACTCTGCCTGGTCTACCCACTCCTCAGAGAATATGCATAAGCATGCTTCCCACAAGATGCATGGCAGTAGTAAAAAGGACATCTGATCAGAAGAGAGAGTGGTGCTAATGCACTTTATAATCACAAGATTATGGAAACTCCAGGGTAGGACAGGAACTGAAATCATCAATGTTGAGATAAGGGCTTGACATGCAGAAGTGTGAGCAGGATGGCAGGGCTTCCGAATGAGGGACCTCAGAAGCCACTCTCTGAGTTATCTGAAGGAAGACAGGATAACCAGGGAGAACTGGATTTATTTTAACATCCAGGAAGCACATTCCACAAGAGGGAGGCGTAAGTGCCAAGATCCTGAGTCAAACTGAGCTCGTAGAGTTCAAAACACAGAAATGACGCCAGCATGGCTGGAGGGAAAAGGGAGGCAAAGGGGTGGAAAGCAGATGGATCTCGGCACACAGGGCCTGTAAGATACGACCAAGAGGTCCTATTGTCACCAGCCACACCTGGAAAGCATGGAGGACTTTTTGGAGGGAGGAGACATGTTGGAATCTTACCTGGCTGTGTAAGAGAGGGGAAAGAGCAAGGAGTTAGAAGGCTGCCAAGCAGGCTTGTAGGGAAGAGGAAAGCATCACGCACATGGGAAAGTGGTGGTCTAAGGATGACCCTGGAGGAAGGACAAAATTTGGCGACAGGACAAACTTGGGCTAACTCTCGGTGCGCAGAAATGACAGAACTGGGGGAGGTGCTGAGATAGGATTTGGTGTGTGTCTTAGTTAATATTTTAGTACTGTACACAGACACCATGACCAAGGCAACTCTTAGAAGAACAACATTTAACTGGGGCTGGCTTACAGGATCAGAGGTTCAGTCCATTATCACCAATGTGAGAGCACGGCAGCATCCAGGCAGGCATGGTGCAGGAGGAGTTTAGAGTTCTACCTCTTCATCTGAAGGCTGCTAGCAGAATACTGAGTCCCAGGCAGTTGGGACTAGGGTATTAAAGTCCACTGTAACACACCCACTCCAACAAGGCCACACCTCCCAATAGTGCCACTCTCTAGGCCAAGCAAATACAAACCATCACAGTGTGTTAAGCATCAATTGTCTATCACAAGACCTAGGAGAACTGCCTGCCGTAAGCAGGAGAGGATGGAGAGATGCCAGGAAGAGGCCCGCAGGGGTCTTAATCTGGAGGTAAACAGATGCTGGTCAGAGGAGATAGAATGAGATCATTGGTTGTCTATCAGGAAGGTAAAGAAAGCACCCCTGTTGGGGGGGGGTGTGTGTGGCCAACACTCAGATGAAGCAAGAGATCAGGGAGGACAGAGGTGAGGACATGGGGTGGGGTGGGGTCAGGAAGAGATGAGATGAGAAGGGATGGACAAGAAAACACTTCCTGGAGTCACCCAGGGGCTTAGAGCTTTCCTGGTATGCACAAGGTTCAAGCCCCAGCCCTGCATGGTGGTGGATACTAGCCATCCCAGCATCCGGGAGGCAGAAGGAGGAGAAACCCGGAGCTTAAGGTCATCCTCAGCTACAGTGTTTCATTCAGGCCAGCCTGTGTGTGTGTGTGTGTGTGTGTGTGTGTGTGTGTGTGCGTGCGCGCGCGCATGTAGACACAAAAAAGACAAACAAGACAGAACCAAATCCACACGGGGAGAAAGTAATTCCTATTTCCAACTCTCTACCTAACCACAGCTGATCTGCAGCATCTACTCATCAACATCCACTGGTAACTCCTTTATCCATCCTGCCAATGGTGCCGCACTCACAAACCCACACAGAGAGGTGACAATGTGCCCAAGTCCCAAGTGAGGCCAACCAGGGTGACACCCAGCCTTCTGTCTGGGATGCACTCCAAAACTCTGAGTGCATCCCCAAAGCTTCAGACAGTAACACGCCCACACATACCAAGCTTTAAGGTTTCATTTGTAAGTTAGGCACAGTAAGCAAATAGCAACTATAATATAATGGAACAGACACAGCCATATACTTGGGTAAAACTGTCAGGATTATTATTCTTAGGCTGCGGAGCCATTAACAAGCAAAATAAAGGTCACACAAACACATCACTGCCACACACCCCACAGTCAATGGCTCCTTGGTGACTAACAGACGAGTGGTGCATATAGAATGGACACTGGAGACAAAGAGATGCTGAAGGTCTTGGGGGACAGACTAGGATGGGGGTGGGTCACCATGCTACTCAGAACAGCACGCAATGTAAATCAATCAAACAAACAAACAGTTTGAATTACTTGTCCTGTAATTTCCCACTTACTGTGTCTATAATCACGGATAACCCAGACTGTGGAGAACAACCTGTGGGAGGAACCACTCTATTCACTAATTCCATGTATGCTGCAGCATTACAGAACATAGTTAGCACAACTACACAGACTGGAAAGCTGTCCAAAGGCAGTCAGCCAGAAGCCTCAACCTCTTTGGTAAGAAGCAGGGCACCAGCGTCCCACCCGGCTACGTAATTTCCATTCTCTATTTCTGTAACTGTGCTTTATATGGTGAACAATGGGATGGAGGGACAGATCTGTCAATGGCTGTATAAGTGCTCAAAAGATAAAAAAGCCAGGCAAAGAAAGGAAATATCACATTTTAGAAAAGATGTGTCAAAGGCTATTGACCATTGTGGCACTGGTCATAGAGGATTCTCACAGTTAGTGATCTCCAACATGACAAGAATCAGAAAGCACAAACAACTGGAGTCCAGCAGACTCCAGCAGATGAAATACAGAGTAAGGAAGGTTGGTTGGGGGATGGGTCTGTAGGGGCTCAGATGCGATCCTGGACCTGTTTGCTTCCCCCAGAAAAAGCAAGTTTCTCACCGCTCTGCCCCAGCAGTCAGCTACAGGATGCCTAGAGAGCCAGATGGGCTGAGAAGCCTTTAAAATAGGAACCCCAAACACAGATACATTTTTAAAACATAAATTTAAAAACACTGTATGGAGCCCAATATATGGAAACATCGATATATATTCTTTTAGGAACAAAACATTCTTTTTTAAAGAAAAGACGCATAGAAGCATGCATCTGGCATATTTATGGAACTTTAATTTTTTATTTTATGTATATGCATGTTTGCCTGCATGTATGTGTGTGTACCCACATGTATGTCTGGTGCCTGTGGCAGTCAGAAACAGGCCTTGGACCCACTAGAACTGGAGTTACAGATGTTGGTGAGACACCATGAGAGGTACTGGGAACTAAACAGTTCCTCTCCTAGAGCAATAAGAACTCTTGGCCACTGAGCCGTCTCTCTAGGTCTCTTGTGGATCTTCCTTAAAGCCTGGCTTCACAGGTGGCATCTGGAATTGTCTGCTGATCCACTGCCATGCCACACTTAATGTCTGGGCAAGTTCCCACGCATATCCACACAACACGAGGATGGAAAAGGGCCAAGGATTTTTCCAGTATCACTATGAAAAGCTTTTCAATCTTGTGAGCCTCTGAAAACATCTCCCCAGACCCCTTCACGCTCCTGGGACACACAGAGGAGCATTCAGAACAGCACTTCTTTGGAAAGAGTCTAGAACAGCACAACCCTCAAGTTCTCTGAGCCCTCTTCTCATAGCCTCAGTATTCAAACATGAACACACCGAAGACGGGTACTCCCTCGAGTGAACACAACTGTGGAATACCTAACATCATCATCGGCAGTGACACGGTTGACAAGTGTTAACTCTGGTTCTCAGATGGTTCTACAGCCAATCAACTGTGTGAGCCTCAGGCAAGGACTCAATTTGAACTCAAATCCTGAAGGCTGGTAGACTCAAGGAAAATGCTCTTTCTGGATTTTCTAAATGACCAGCACTGACTTCAGCAGAGTTAAGCCAGAAGCCATGGTTCGGTTAGTAGAACCTGAGGCATGCCCATCCAATAGACCCTTTCAGACCCTATCTGAAATTAGTGCTATATACAAAAATCAATGTGACTCATCAATAAGTCACGATAATTATAACTATTGTTGCTACACTATATTGATAAAAGATAAGGCATGCAAAGATGAGAAATCAATTGACGAGTATTTCAGTATAATGAGTCTCACTTTCAGTCCCCTGTGCTCAGTAATTTCATCCAGTGGACAAGATCTAAGGGCTTCACAAGATTACCAAAGGATTTCATGTAATCCTGAAGCCAAGAACCCCTGGAGTGAAGCAGTTCACTGTGCTTCTCTAGGTACCAACTTCCTCTCTCTGAAAGAGACTGGAGACACTGGGTGGTATAGTGGAGTGGGCAGAGTGCTTTCCTAGCACACATGAATCCTTAATCCCCAGCAGTGCCATGTACCAGGTAAAGTTACGAAGTTACGGTACCCATAATCCTAGCACTTGAGGTAGAGAAAGGAGAGTTCAAGGTTAGACTGGACTACAAGAGACTTGTCTTAAAAAAGGAAATCAGAGCTGGGTGTGATGATAACTACCTACAATCCTACAAGTCAGGAGGCATAGGTAAAAGGAGCCTAAATTCAATGTCAGTCAGGGTTATTTATCTCAAATTTGTTTTTAAAGGAGGGGGGACTGTAAAGGGGGCACAGGGATTATAGGGGTGCACAGTTCTTGTGGAGGACCAGAGCTCAGCTCCCAGTAGCCACATGAGGCAGCTACACAACCACCTGTAACGGCAGCTCATGCCTATACACCCCCACATATAAACATGATTACAAATAATAAATACATCTTTTTAAAAAAAAAAAACAACCAACTGGACCAGTCACTATGAAATCCCCTCCCCGATGTCACACCCCAGCCTGAGGAATATTGGGCTCATGGTGAGGCCCGATGGCAGGAGCAGGACACAGGCTGAAAGCACCAGAAAGACCCAGAGTCTGGCATAGGTCTTAAACCTGCACGTGAGGATCTGTCCTACAAAGCCCGATGCTTGAGGCTAACTGGGACATACCCAAGAAAATGCCTGGAGGGTTGGCTGTGAAAGTCAGAGTCTCCCTCCAAAGGTTTCCCATCACACTCTAGCTATAGATGCCGGAAATCCCAACATGCATCAGTGAAGAGCTCTGCAAACAGGCCACAAAGAATATAATCTTTGTTCTCGACATAAATGGCTGGTGTGGAAGCTGACTGAGAAATATACTTAAGCGAGTGTCGGGGGCCAAGGCAGGAGAATGGAAAGTTAGCTCCAGGCCTGCCTGGGCTACAATAGGGAGACCCTGACTCACAGACAGATTGAGAATGACTTAAAAGTTAAAGAGTGACAAGCATGCTTTAAGCTATGCGGTTAAAGTTCAAATATTAGTGTTTTACATCTCTACACACTTAAACAGCAGAAAGCCAAAGTCCCAGGCCTGGTTCTACAGTTCTGTAAATTCAGTTACTGGGAAGGTTGAGGTGAGAAGATTACAAGTTCAAGGACTGCCTGGGCTACTTCAGAAGTTCAAGGCTAGTCTGGACAACCTGGCAAAACTCAACAATGAAAATTAAAGAGGCCTGGGGACACAGATCAATGACAGAACCCTTGCCTAACACTCACAAGGCCCTGCGTTCAGTCGCCAGTACTGCCACTAAGGAAAACAGAAAAAGGAAAGCGAAGGGAAATAGAATAACAATACTTATTCCTAAGTACTTAGCACTCAGCTCTAAACGGCCCATTCTGGAGTACTGACGCGAGCATTGAAGTACTTACTTGAAAGAATTAAGTCTATCAATTCTCTTTCTGGATAACACAGGACCATTTAGGTTCACTTAATAAGAAGCTGAACTAGTTAGTATTGTATCTGAGAACCAAGGACTCCTAGATATGTTCAGTCCCTTTTGAAAAACAACCAAGAGGGAACCAAATACAGAAGAGACAGAGGCAATGGTTACCTTCCCCCCCAGCACAGTTCAAGTGCAGATCACAGTCCCACCATCACACAGCAAACCTGCAGTGAGTGGCTGGCTCCCATGCAGTCCCAAGTCACCAAGAGCCTCAAAATGGCTACCCCAAAGCTTCCTTTATCATTGGCCCTCAAAAGTGACAAGTGACAGTACAGCCACCAGTAATATACCCAGTGGTATCCAAACAGTTGGCCTAAGGAATGCTGCCTTACTTCCTCAGCAAAACAGTGCGGACTCTTAACTTCTTCCAATGGAACCCATATTAAGACAAGTGGGCTGTCAAAGTTTAACTGAAAGAAAACTACATTAAATCTCTAGAAAAGTTATGTTAGCCTGCTTTACAAGGGCACCCCAGCATCAGGGATGCACAGGACTGAACACACAGAGGAGAAGCCCTGCCCATAGCAGGCATGTCCCAAGTACACGCTCTGCATGAATGCTTATGAGAGGTTTAATTGATAGATTAGGCACTGTGAGAAATGGAACAACAGCTAGCAACGAAATAGAATAATGTACCAAAACATAAGTGGTAAGAATGTGTTCCTGTTTTCTCTCTCTCATATCCCATATCAGATTTGGGCCTTGGTTGACTATTGATAACTGGAACTGCATAGAACAGAACTGTAAGAAGGACTACTGCTTACCTGGCAAAACCCTCTGACTGGAAGAAATAAAAAAACAAAACAAAACCAAACCAAACCTGCACAACCTTCCCTTGCCAGGATCCTTTCCCTGGGGAGACATAAACAAACATCTACCCCCTCTTTATAGGGCATGATAATGATAAATGAACCGATTCCATCAAAAGTCACACTTGGGGGAACCAATGAATTCACTGGACTTCCTTACAGGAGCACCAGAAAAGTAGGTGACCCCAAAGCAACCTCAGCCCCACAAAGTCTCACCCCAGTATGGATGACAAACTCCCCCTTCCAACACCCTTGCACCCTTCATGAATATGCAATTAGGGCAGAACTAATACAATTAGCCATGCTGGGGATGGTGGGGCATGACTTTAATCTCAGCACTCAGGACACAGGTGCAAACACAGGAGTTTGAGGCCAGCCTGCTCTACAGAGTGAGTTCCAGGATAGCTAAGGCTAGACAGAGAAGCCCTGTCTCTAAATAAATAAATAAATAAATAAATAAATAAAATAAAATAAAATAAAATAAAATAAAATAAAATAAAAAACCCTAGTCAGAAGGGGTCAGAGGAAAGGGCCAGGATCCCAGAAGAGAAACCAATGACCCTCCCTAAGCATACCTATATTAACAGTCAATAAAGCTGATCTGGGGGCTGCTGGCCAAAGGAGTCCCAGCTGCTCTGCTGAAGAGGCTAGCAGTCTACAACACCTGGTAAGGGAAGGGGGGAGGGGAAGAAAGAAAGTTAGGGATGCCTCCAGAGACTGCAGTGCACAAGTGAAGGAAGGAAGCAGAGGGGCCAAATCTGAACCCCAAGCAAAAAGCCTGGAGTGTGGGATGCAGTGTTGGGGGTGGGGTCCTGTCGACGGGGGCACAGGACAGTGAAGCCCCACAGAAGTGACTCTCCATAGAATACTGAACCACAGAGATGAGTGGACTGTCTACAGGGACAAGCTCACAGAAGGGAGAAGGGACTTCAGTGTGGGGACTCTGACAACTGTCTCAGGCTCTCCCGCAGCCAGGAAAGGCTTCCAACCCCAAGAGCACAGACCCCCCCCACAAACACTCATGATGACTTGAGTGCATATTCAGTGCTTCAGCACCCACACTTACCCGGATCTGCCGGGACTAGTGAAGTAAATGTCCCAGGTTACACTCCGGAACAACTTTGCTAAGCTCTGTCCCCTGGAAACACTATCCAAACACTTTCAAAGCCCTCTGATAAAATAATCAAAAACCTGACTCCAAAACATGGGGGAATTCTGGAAACATTCTTACTCCTGTGCCTATGGCTATATACAGCAAACTCATCGGAAACATACTCGTTGGGAACAACTTTTAACCCAGGTAAAGCTAGAAATGACCCTTTTATAATTAGTGATTAGTCACTGCTAAGCATATTTGAGTCATTAATGAGTAATCTATACTGCTTAAATAAATTAATTTCCTCTTGTGGTACAGAGGTGCAGAAGATGGAAGCCAGGGCTTTGGGCATGCTCCATGATTGTCACATCCAACCCTTTATCCGTTTTGCAGTATTTCACTTACACAATGACCAGCTACTTACTAGAAGGTATCTAGTCAAGTTACTTATCAAGGTTAAGTCAAGACCTGGTGATCTGGGACTAGGTCCCCTATCCAAGTAACCTGCGGCCATGTGGAGCAGCAAAAATTCTAAAAGCCAAATTAAAAAAGAAAGTTTTTGGAATTTGCATATGTATATATATATATACACCCACATATGTGTACACATACATGTATATATATGTATATATGTGTGTGTATGTGTATATATATATGTATATATGTGTGTGTGTATGCGTATATTTGCAAATGTACATATGCAGGCTTTCAATCTGCATCAGATTAATAATATATTAAAAATGGAAGGGGATGCCTGAGTCCCGGTTACATAGGCACATAGGACTTGGTGTCTGAAATGAGTTTAGAAATCACAGCCAACTAATAACTTCAGGCAGTGTTCCTGCAGGTCCGGGACATAAAGGAAAAGAGATGCGCTGACGGAAGTGAAGTAAGGGATTGCATTTCAAACGTGCCAGTGAGCGGACATAAGAGAAAGTAATAAAATGCTCACACAACATAGTTGTTTATTCCAGAGGCTCCATTTAAAGTCTAATTGTCATGGCAATCGTCTGGCTAAAGGTGAGTGCTTCCTTCCTGACCTGGCTCAATGAAAAGTGAAAGTGGAAAGTTTTTCCACCTGGGTCCAACCCCTCCACGCCACGGTTTCAGATCCAAACCAAGAGGCCAGAGTTCAGAAATGACGGAGCGCTAGGGTACTGCGAACACAAACGCCACGCGCTAGAGCAGGACCTACCCCCTTCCTGCCCCCTGGGGGAAGCTGTGTCACACCTCTCCACGCCACCTCACCAGTAGGTCAGATGGGTGTCCTCACTCACACACAGCTGTAGGACCCCCTTGCCCTCCTTCCCACGCCACACACTTCCTGCCTCTTCCTCACCTCTACTGCCAATTTCAGCTTCCCATTTTGTCTATGACTGCGGTCGGGACTGCAGCCCCAGAGAGGGAAGGAGAGGGACTTTGGGGCTTCCGAGTGGGATGTGGGGATGGGCACTCGCAAAGCGCATCACCCCACGTGCGGCCCTCGCTGGCCACCTACGGCAGTGGGGACCCGGCGCGTTCCCACAGTGCGCGCTACTAGAGTTGGGGTTCGGATGGGGGAGGATCAGAGTCCCCAAGCCTAAAAGCACTTTTACACCAGAGCGGGCTAGACTCCCGGGGCTGCAGCAGCTGGACCGAGTGGCCGAGTGTGCGCCAGCTCCGGAGCTGAAGTGGACTCAGTGGGGCTCGGGTGAGGGTGGGGCGGGGCAAGCACTCACCAACCCCGTACTTCTGCCTCTTGGTAGGGATCCAACGGGCCATGGCGACGACCTCGCCCCGCGGCGCTAGCGGCTACAGTCACCGGTGCTCGGAGCGTCGATGCGCTGGCCGGACTCCTCCGCCATGTTCCGGCAAAACTTGGACGACTTTGGCGCGCCGGCCGCGTCTACACCGTCCCGCCTCGCTCGCTCCCGGGGCCCCGCACGCACGCCCGCGGTCACCTGCTGGGGCTGGCGGCCGCGCTGCCCCGCGCGCCCTCCCCGGCGCCGCCCCGGCCCCTCCCGCTGGCCGCGCCCTCTGCGCCCCGGGGCTGCCCGCCTCCCCCGCCAGCTCCGCCTCGCCCGGCTGGAACGGCAGCCAGGAGCCGCCCGCCTGGTCCTCCCAGCGTCGGCTCTGCGATTCCCCAGCGCTCCCGGGCTGCGCGTCCGAGCGCGGAGGAGGAGCTGGAGAGAGGCACCGGTCGCCTCCCGACGCTCAGTAAATATTTGTTGAATGAATGAGCCCTGAGCTCCCGCCTTCGCCCGCGGGAGCGTCTGCAGCAGCTTGAAGAGCCGGAAGCGGAGCTTCAAGGTCCGCAGGGAACTGGTACAAGGGACACAGGCGCTTCGGAAGTAGAAGTGTCCAATCTAGGAGACCTTCGGTTAGGACACTGTTGACAAAGCGCTAATCTGGAAACCCCAAACTCAGGGACTTATTTCTCCCCAGTTGCAGCAACTCAAACTTTTACACTAAGGGAAGAAGTTCTTTCCAAGAGGTTCCCCTTTCCAAATGACCCCCTGCCCAGAAGGCACCGTTGTGGAGAGGACCCAGAACATCTACACTTCCCCGGCTACCCCGCCGACCCCCCACCCCTGTCCTTTTCCAGCCTGGGACTGAGGACTCCAAAAGGCAGCTGTGTGTTGAAGTACTCAGGGGTGCGCTTGGCGCCCTCTGCCTGCGGGGAGACGCGCTTCCCTTTTGGAGAGAACTCCAGAATGAAGTAGAAGCTACTTAGTAGAAGGACACCTCTCATTTAGAAGTAAAACTTCAGACAAACCAGACAGTTTCACCATCTGAAAAAAATACCTCTTGGGGGAAATTGTGTTTTTCTTGGGGGTCTGTGTAAGCTTTCTTGCCAGTTTGGAACCTGACAAGAACAGAACACGTAATGAAAACACAGTAAAAGACAGTAATGCTTGGTTGGAGATGAGTGAACTCTGGTGACCTTTTGCAAACCATGCCTGAATATATTTTTTAAATCCTGGTTTTCCTTCTGAGAAAGTAAGTTCTGAACTTGGAGTCCCGGTTGAGAGAAACATAATAGGTACGTACCTATTATGACCCTGCTTCAACCATTTCTTAAAGTGGTTCGGTCGCATCTCTCTTTTAAATGTCAGTTTTTATTCTTGATGGGGCAAACTTAAAGGTAAGCATGATTACATAATGTGTCATTTATTTCACTTGTAATTTAAAATTACAAGTTCATTGTATACTTAATAATAAATGCTTAAGAATTATAAAAATCACCAAAGACTCTAAGAAATAGGAAAACAACCAGATTACAAACTGAGCTACTATACTAAACAGTCCTCAAAAGAAGAAATTAAAAATGGCTAAGAAAACACACTAAAAAAGGAAAGAAAAAGTTCCAATAGGAATCTATTTATAATACACTGAAAGACATATTTCCATCAGTGTAGACCTGACATCCACAAAGATTTCCACCTTCTCCCCCAAAATAACCTTTTCTAGGTCAACAACGTGATCAACTTAACCACCCAGTCTAGATAATGTCTCTTCCTTCCGCCGTAAGCGACCTACTATGTGTTGGGCACATAAGTGACTGACTATGTGTTGGGCACTATTCCTGGAATAGTTCAGTAGTGAGGTAAGTGAGACCCCTACCTTCACACAGCTGTTGGAAGAAGTTAAGACTTGAAATTAATGTATACCAAAGGAGGCGAGGCCCACAGAGAGAAAAGCTAGCAAGGAGCATGGGGAGTGCAGGTGCCAGAGATTTACACAGAAGCATCTGGAAAGACATCTGAGATAAGGGGAGACTGAAGGGCAGAATTACAGGAAGCAAGGATGACCCCCGCGATAAAAGGGGAAGTGTTCTGGACAGCCTGAACAGCAAACTCAAAGGCCACGGAGCAGGTCTAACAGGCTCCAGACTGGCAGAGTCCTGGACAGTGAGTGATCTGAGTGAAACAGGAAGCTTGGTTCAAGAGGCACAAGTGAAGGAGGGCCATGGCCCGGACGAGGACTTCCTGTGTTATTACAGATTCTGAAGGCTTCCAGCTTGTGTCGGTGGGGATACCAGACACTGTCCAACTGTGTCTGTTGTGGTGTGAACCAACTCTAAAGGGCTAAGGATGCCAGTTAATGGAGACAGTCCGGGATGGTAAGCTGCTGTGAAAAGAACTGGAGTTCCGGATATAAACTGAAGGAGGCGCCAACAGGAAGACAGTGGGAGCAGAGAGGGATTCTCTATAATGCTCACTGCCTCTGCTTTACCAGCAAGTGAGTCTGGAAACAGCTTAACAACAATAACAACAACAACAACAACAACAAAAGTGCTTCTATTTTGTTGCTTTGGAGTTTTTGTTTTGTTTTGTTTGTTACTTTGGAATCTTTTCTCACACTGTATTCATGTAGGCTCTACAAACCTTGGGTTTGGGGTGTGAGGGACAAAGAAATGTAAAGAATAACCCGGGGCTTGAACGACTGGTGATCACAGCTGCCATGTTTGTTTGTTGATCTTCCATGATATCATCCTTGTTCATATTCTCTGCGTTGGATCAAAATTGACCTTTGAAGGTTTCCTACGACTTAATGCCTCAGCCTGTCTCTCCTCAGCCACAGCTCCCCCTGGACTTTTAGCAGTCCTCAACCTTGGTCTGGAACCGAGGTCTGGGCTGCCAGGGAGCAGGAGCTGCCCAGAATTGCCCCAGTCACCCGTGTGCAGGGAAATGGATGATCTTTGTTCTTTAAGCAAGCTCTCCCCACCACCCATTTAATGCACACTAGAACATTAATCCTTTTTACTCTGTGGAAGTTAGTTTCAACCAGAACCATTTCAATCGATTCACACTTTGGTGTCATTATAGGCTCTTTTCAAAACTCCAGGTTCGAATCTGGACTCTGGAGATTTCAACGCTTGGTTGCTCTTAAGAGAGTTGGAGGAAAATGGAAAAAACTTCCAGTGTGTTTATTCTTCTTCCTCTGCAGACTGAAGTCCACCCACTTTGTTATATCAGATGGTTCTATTCCCAGTTTGAAAGTCCATTTAAATCATAAAAGCACAGCTATTCAAAGTCTTGTTATTAAAATGAGGTTTAAAATTAGACGGTTGACCAGATGGGTAGGTGGAGTAACAACATGTTTCCCAGAATTATCTTTTTCCCTCTTCCTCTGGTGTCTTTTCAGGGTGGGGGTGGGGGGAGAAAAAAAAGCACATTCTACAATTGCAGCTATCTAGATTCTAAAGCCCATAAAGTTACCAACAATTCTTGCACACAAGAATACTCGCATCTGTGCTTGTGGGAGCTCCAAAGAAGAAACGAGGAGAAATGAATTTCCAGGCTAGGCTAATTGACCTGAATTCTGTAGCAATTCTTGACACACCTAATATAGGATACCAAGACAGCTAGCTGGTCAGGGTTCTACTTTCCCCATTAATCGGGTTTATTTTACCAAGTTTGGCTGACACAACTTTCTTGTGAGAAGATGGGGATTTGGTTAAGGACAGTTTTGTGGGTGTTGTGGGTTTTGGTTTTTTGTTAAGGAAATGAGTTGCTGTTAGCAGTGCAGGAGAAATAATGAGGGATACAGATGACGACTGACTCTAAGCTGAGGTTTGTGGGTGTTTGCAGGCAAATGCAGTGGAGCGGAGATGCACTGGAATTTGGGACCCCTGTGCTGAACAGGGCAAAGGGGTTCCTCTCTCGATCCCCAGAAACTCTTTCTCATATATCCCAGAGATCCTCACATGACTCTATAACACTGAACGGTGCAGGGGCTGAGCATTGCTGGATCATCCTCAGGTTTGCCAGCTGACTTTGGAAGTGGCATGGACCCCAAAAGTCAGAAAGACCATAATCGTGGTTTTTAAAGCATTCCTCTCTTGATCCCCCTTGTGGGGAGATTTATGCTTGGTCAGTGCTTTAACCTTTTACACAACAAGACACTTTTATTTCTAGGACATTCTTTGTTGCAGAGGAGACTGATGATAAGAACATTAAGACATCTTTGGTTTGTTTGCTCAGTGGCTGGACACTGGCGTCGTGGTGTGCTGTAACCCCAGGGACTCTATAGGAGACCTCTCTAAGGAGGGAGAGACAGGAGGCTCCCCTGAAGCCTGCAGGCCAGCTAGCTGAAAACTACAAAGAAATCCTACCTTAAACAAAGTATAGGGTTAAGACTGATACTCAAATACTTTTTTGAATACTTGAAAAATAAGTCTGTTAAGTACAACGTTTTCTCTCTGTATCATTTATTTTTCTATTGATGTGATAAAAACAACATGACTAAAAGTAACTTAAAGAAGGAAGGAAGAAAGGGTTTAGTTTAGTTTGTAGTTCCCGAAGGGTAAGAGTCTATCATGGCAGCAGGCATGGGGCAGGAGGAGGAAGCTGAAAAATCACATCTGAAACAAAAGCTAGAAGCAGAGATAGGGAAGAGAGGGTGGGAGGATGGGAGGAAAGGAAGGAGGAAGGGAGGGAGGGAGGGAGGGAGGGAGGGAGGGAGGGAGGGAGAGAGAGAGAGTGAGAGAGAGAGGTGGAGTAGGGTGAGGCTATGTAATCTCTAACCCTAACTCCAGTGATGCACTTTCCCCACCAAGGCCCCACCACCTACATCTCCACCACCAACTGGGAAGCAAGTGTTCCAACGCCCCAGCCCCTGAGGGACACTTCTCATGCAGAACACCACACTATCCACAGAAAATGGTGGAAAATCTCCTAATTTATCTTTTGAAACTCCCTTAACCCTATTTGAGGTCCATGTTCTGATTCCAGGAAAGGAGGGTCATGGAAAGTTAGAAGATTAAGAACTGGAAGAATTGTAGAATGACAGGACACACTCTTCACTCTGGGTGAAAGCCACTAATTCAGACAGCCACTGCAGGTATCAGGCAAACACGGGGGTATATCCATACAGCTTTCTCACTGAGAATATATGCATGAGAGTCTAGGGAGACCCCCTTCTATGCATGAGAAGTCACTGGGCGAGAAAAATAACCCTAACTAGTAAAGGTTGACTTAGAAATCACAAGGCAGGGGCTCTGGAGAGGGTCATGACTATGAAATCCCAGTGCTCTGGAGGTGGAGGCAAGAGAGTGGCACATTCCAGGGTAGACTAGCCTCTGCGATAAAATCTTTTCTCAATGAGAGAGACAGAGAATGTGGGGTAGTGGGGTTTGGGGGCAGAGATTCTAGTGTGTCTAAGAGCAATGAGAATCCAGGTTTTTTTTTTCTTTGTTTTTATTATCTTCTGACCTAGCCCCTTTGACGTCTATACTGAATGGTGGCAAAGGACAAGGATTGTGATGGTTTGCGTATGCTCGGCCCAAGGAGTGACTCTATTAAGAGGTGTGGCCCTGTTGGAGTAGTTGTGCCATGGTGGGTGTGGGTTTAAGACCCTCATCCTAGCTGTTTAGAAGTCAGTATTCTCCTAGCAGCCTCCAGATGAAGATGGAGAATTCTCAGCTCCTCCTGTGCCATGCCTGCCTGGACGCTGCCATGTTCCCATCTTGATAATAGGCTGAGTATCTGAACCTCTAAGCCAGCCCCGATTAAATGCTGTCCTATGAGAGCTGCATTGGTAGTGGTGTCTGTTCACAGCAGTAAAACCCTAAGACAATGATGATGATGACAACCAAAACCCAACCCTCGACGAGACAGTGGCACACAGAAGAATGCTTTAGTAGCCATAGCAGACACTTCCAGAGGGGACAGGGCACCTCAGTGGATGACCCCCCCCACAACTACTATGACCATGAGAGACTGGAACTAGAAGGAAATGTTATAATACCCATGACTAGAATAGAAGGGCCAGATAGGTGTGGCGATTTCACCTGGGGAAGGCTGAGCGGAAGAAAACAGAATAGCCAGGTTGCTTTGTGTGTCCTTAGAGGAATGGCTACTCTGCCCAAAGCCCCTCAGGTACCCCTGCCTGCTCTCTATCCATAATGTGTGTGTGTGTGTGTGTGTGTGTGTGTGTGTGTGTGTGTGTGTGTGTGTGTATCCTGTTGGGAGAAAGGGCAGATAGGGTAGAATTGTTACAGACACAATAAAAGTGACTCAGAGCTTTGGAAGCTGTTAATTTATGTGGCAAGAGTTTGAATTCCCTTATCTTGGAAGGTGCTCTTTGAAACTGTGTGCTTGTAAAACCCTTGAACAGTGTAAACTAGATCTAGGTTAGGATGCTGGCAGTGCTAGGAACTGTCCTCTGCCTACTCCACTCTCAAGATGTAGCTTCGTCCAAGTGCTTTGCTCATATTTGTACATGGCCCTGGGACTCCGGAACCCTTTTCTTTCGAGATAACCAACTGTCTTGAAGTGCTTTGCAACAGTTGCCTTACTCAGCAGGGTAGTTCTGGCAGGCTGATTCCTGGAGTTCATTACTTACGTGGTTTCTTAGTCATCTTACTGTGGCGTCATGTTCTTCTTTAAACAGGCTCCTCCCTCCCATAATATTACACCTCAGGGTTTGTTCCCTTAAACATTGCATGCTGAATTTGCAGAGAGCCCCTGAGGAGGAGAATTAACACTCCTCAGTTCTTCCTGGATGCCAGTCCCACTTGGAAGTTGTCTATTTGTTAATGCTTGCCCTTGTTAAAGTGGTCTTGGCACACTCAAGTGCCAGGCAAACCCTGGGAGGTGGTTTTTATTTTTCCTGTGATTTGCCAAAAAAATACTCTCAGAACCCCAGTCTGTGTGTTTGCAGATTGCTGTTTGAATTCTTTGCCTGGTGCAAAGGCTAGAATTCTTCAAGATGGCGTACAAATTCGAAGAGAAGGAACTACATACCCAAGAGAATAATAGGAGAATTCAAACAGCCATGTAGTTAGCTCAAGCTTCTGTAACCTGTTTTAAGCAGAAGCATACTAACAAGAAGAATGGCTTAGGGAATTTATTCAAGAATGAAAAGGGAAAGACTGGGCGTGGTGGCACACACCTTTAATCCTGACAAGTGGGAGACAGAGGCAGGGGGATCTCTGTGAGTTCCAGGACAGCTAGGACTACAGAGAGACCCTGTCTCAGAAGAAAGAGGAGACGGAGGAGGAGGAAGAGGAGGAAGAGGAGGTGGAAGGAGAGGAGGAAGAGGAGGAAAAAGGAGAGAAAAATAAAAAATAAAATGAAAATAAAAGCACACATATTTAGAATTAAAAAGTATCTAGAACCACAGGTGTAGAGAAACCAAAGTATATAAGAGTATAATCATGTACGAGTCTTATAAAATAAATTGTAAAGAATTACAATGTAAAATAATTCCCTGACAAATATAAATTTAAAAAACCGAGCAAAAGAAAAGAGGAGAGAGAGAGAGAGAGAGAGAGAGAGAGAGAGAGAGAGAGAGAGAGAGAGAGAAAGGAAAGAAAGAAAATGCTAGCCCAAGTTAACTGAACAGAAAAGAAGAAACAGGAGTAAAAATATTCCTTGTAAAGACTATGCCTAACTGAAATATCAAATACTTTTAAATACTTGAAAAATAAGTCAGTTAAGTACAACATTTACTCTCTGTATCATTTATTTTTCTATAGATGTGTTAAAAACAACATGACTAAAAACAACTTAAGGAAGGAAGGAAGAAAGGAAGGAAGGAAGGAAGGGTTTAGTTTAGTTTGTAGTTCCCTAAGGGTAAGAGTCCATCATGGCAGCAGGTATGGGGCAGGCATGGGGCAGGAAGAGGAAGCTAAAAAAATCACATCTGAAACAAAAGCTGGAAGCAGAGATAGGGGCAGGAAGGAGGGATGGGTGGGAAGAGGGAGAGAGGGAGGGAGGCAGGCAGGGAGGGAGGGAAGGGGAGAGAGAGAGAGAGAGAGAGAGAGAGAGAGAGAGAGAGAGAGAGAGAGAGGTGGAGTAGGGTGAGGCTATGTAATCTCTAACCCTGACCCCAGTGATGCACTTTCCCCACCAAGGCCCCACCACCTACATCTCCACCACCAACTGGGAAGCAAGTGTTCAAACGCCCCAGCCCGTGGGGGACAGTTCTCATGCAGAACACCACACTATCCACAGAATGGTGGAGAATCTTCTAATTTATCCTTTGAAACTCCCTTAACCCTATTTGAGGTCCATGTTCTGATTCCAGGAAAGGAAGATCATGAAAAGTTAGAAGATTAAGAACTGGAAGAATTGTAGAATGACAGGACACACTCTTCACTCTGGGTGAAAGCCACTAATTCAGACAGCCACTGCAGGTATCAGGCAAACACGGGGGTATATCCATAAAATAAAGAGGCAGCATGTAGGCTTACAGGCTTACAGACAGACAGACAGACACAGGCTGATGAAGGCAAAGGTTCAAGTCCTAGCGTCTGACCTCAAGGCTGTATTTATATAGGACACACACAAAAGTGACATTCTGCCAGAAATGGTTATATAAGAGATGACATCACTGTTTACATTTGGGGTTCCCCAGACATCCAGTGTTGACTCACAGCCCTCCTCCCCTGGCCCCATGTCCAGTGTCAGCCGTATTTTAACTAACTCATACAAGAGATGCATCTCAGCACCATGTTGTCTAATCATAACCGGTCCTTTACAACCTTCTGTTCCCAACACCCTAGCAGTAAAACTTGTTAAAACATATGGCATAAAACTAGAAATGTATATTTCTATATGTACATAGATCAGAAATACCACTCTAGCAGAGATCCAGAATGAAATACTAATGATTCCCACCAGGCAGTGTGTGGAAGAAGCTATATTGAATGAATTATTGAATTTTATTCTAATAGAATGGCAAGAGATCTGTCAACAGAATATCTTATCAGAAGGTCAATAGGGATAAGTCCAAGGATCAGCTGAGAGATGTGTAGAAGGCGTTTACAAGACCCAAAGGCTAAAGGCTTGGTCCTCAACTCAGTGCTATTGCGAGGTGTTGGGACCTTTAAGATGGAGGGCAAGCCCGTGGGGGATTTGGATGGCAACGGACTGGGAGGTCCTGCTTTCTAAGAGGATTGTAGAAAACTGGTGTCTTCTCTCTTCTTTCTATGACATCTTTTACCTCATAGGATCAGTCACGTCATAGAATCATACTCTCACAGTGACAACAGTAAAAATAGGAGGTGGGGCCTACTTGGAGGAAGGTGACTACGATTGCTCTTGACAAAGGCCTGTTGTCCCCTGCCCTTTATCTGTCTGCCTCTATTTACTCTCAGCCATAAGTGAGCTGGTTTTCTCTATACCATGATAATCTGCCTCCTCACAGGCCAGGAGCAAAGGATGCAGTCAGTCAGGGGAACTGTGAACTAGAATAAATCTTTCCTCTCTTAATGAAATGATTTCCTTCAGGTATACTGTCGCTGTGACAAAAACAAACAATAATTGATGATAGTACATATCCATATCTGTAATTCTAATAACTGGGATATTGAGGCAGGAGGATCATAGGTTTGAGATCAGCTTTGGTTGCATTAGAAAAGCATTAAAAGTTCCTTGGCTAGAGCCAGGCACAGTGGTTCACAGTTTTAATCTCAGGACTCGGGAGGCAAAGGAGGGTGAATCTCTGAGTTCAAGGCCAGCCTGGTCTACAGAGTGAGTACTAGGACAACCAGAACTACCCAGAGAAAAGCTACCTTAGAAAACCAACCAACCAACCAACCAAACAAACAAACAAACAAATAAAATTAATAACATAAATCTGAAAACGATCCTTGGGCACCTGGTGAATTTGAGGCCAAGTTATATCTAAGAGACCCTGTCTCAACCACCTTCCAAATAAAACCTGAGAGGGAGCCTGGGGTACGGGGAAGCTAGAGTAGCTTCTAAGAAGTGATAAGTAGTGAAATGAAAAGGGAGAGACGGGAACTGCATGACAGAAGAGACCAGATTACCCTTACTTACTGACAACAGAAGTGACCGAGTCAGCCTTTTTGAACGAAGCAAAATCAAATGAAAGTTATGGCTTGACCGTCCCTTCCAAAACACCAAGTGACAATTGAATGGTCATGGCCACAGCACTGAGGTGGTCAGCTCATGGAAGCTCTGCGTTTAAGAATGCTTCAATATGCTGGATGGTGATGGCGCACACTTTTAATCCCAGCACTTGGGAGGCAGAGGCAGGCAGATTTCTGAGTTCGAGGCCAGCCTGGTCTACAGAGTGAGTTCCAGGACAGCCAGGGCCACACAGAGAAAAACAAAACAAAACAACAACAACAAAAGAATGCTTCAATGTTATTATAGAGAGCAGTTTCTTGAAATGATAAGAGTGTACCTCGTTTTGAGTCTTTGCTGGATTTCTTCCTTTCACCTCATGACGTACATTGATTTCCTTGCCAGGAGATGGCCTTGTACACATGGACTTCTCGACAGGGTAAACAATAAGCTTCCTTTATAAAATACCAAGTCTGTAGTAATCTGTTCATGAGCAAAACCAGACCAAAAACACTCCCTCCCATGGGTACCAATAAGTGCTCATGCACACACACACACACACACACACACACACACGTACATGCTCACGCACCAGCCCCTTCATAACTGCTATGCTGAAATGCATGATCTTTCAATTTCTGCAAATTCTGTTCCTCTTCCCCCAAATGTTCACAAATAAGCACAGAGAGAGAATCGGACTGCCAAAGGCTATTACTCGATTTGTTACAGAAGAGTCTAAACAGACGGAGCCAGAGGGCTGTCTTTTGCTTGACAACGGGAACTCCCCTGAGTGGAAGGAGCCTTGTAGTAATGTGAGGTGACATTTCGAACTCTACCAGCAAAGTGGATGCCGTGACCAACTGCCATCGAAGGCATTTACAGGACCTCAGCCTTCACCTCCCCTCCCAACCCCTAGAATGAGCTGACAGCCCTCTACTCCTGTGTAGAGGTGCTATTGTGATCTCTGTCAGCATTGTCTTTTCTGTACAGACCACAGAAGTCTCTTCACAAGTGAGGCCCTAGAAGTTGCATGATAGATTTTGCAGAGTTTTCCTAGCATTGACTCTCAGTGAGCATCTGTTGAGTGGGTGCCCAGACCCAGAGTCAGAGGGACCCTCCTTATAAGAGGTTCCATGTCAGAGTGGAGAAGGAACCTGTTGCTAGATGCAGAGGAAATTAAATACAGGAAGATACTTGTGAGAACATGAAAAGAAATCTAACTTGAAAATATAATTACCATGATTGCTAAATGACCCATGAGCCTGTTTATCAAGCAACAGGGGGATGATCTCAGCCAGCACTGTATGAACTTTCTAATAAACATATGTCCTGTAGTATCCAAGAAGAACATGGCATGACCTTTCTTAGAATTACGGAAGACCATGGATGTGGAATATTCTTGTCTCCCTGGCACGAAGTAGAAAAAGACCGTCAAACTTATGGATCATGTTACAGAAAGAGGCCCAAGCTTCAAAACACATCTGTAAATTTCAGGAAATCAGTCCATGGCAATTTGTACCCGCGGTTTTTGAATAGCAATAATTCACTACAAAGTACTGAAAATAGTTTATGAAATTATGAAGGGATAGAGTTCTGTGTTATGGAGGAATGGCAAAAATTAGCAGATCAAGGAGGCAATGTTGCTATTCTTGGAAAAGATATGTTATTTGTAGGAGTCGTTATTTAAAAAAAAAAAAAAAAAAAAAAAAAAAAAAAAAAAAAGGCCAGACGCAGTGTCATACTAGATAGATATGGTGCTAGTGCCACCTGCTGTTGGAATTACAAATGGCAGTTATCTAACAGCTGATCTAATCCGTTGCCCTGAATGCAGTTGTAGTTGTAAGGAACAGTTATTGGGAAGGGAGTGGGTAGGCGGACTCAGGGAGGCTGTATGGACCACATCCTCCCTGTCATCCTCTCTAGGACCAGGAGGTAAAGAAGGGTCTATTGGACCTGCCTCTGTGTACATGGCTTTCTGTTCACCTTTAGCTACAGACAGAACACAGACGCCAACAGCTCCTAGCACTGTGTTCGAAGGTAGCCGTTCTCAAACGGCTGTACAGTTTGTCATAGTGTGGCGACCCACCACCATAAAATTATTGTTGTTACTACTTCATAACTGTAACTTTGCTACTGTTATACATCATAATATATGTATGTATGTATGTGTATATATATATATTTTTTTTTTTCTAGGAGATAGAAGTTTGCCAAGGGGTTGCAAGCCACAGGTTGAAAGTAGTTGTTCTGAGGGATCCCAAGGTCTATTGCTAAATATAGTGTTATTTCCTGTCAAGCTTTGAAACAAAAAAACAAAACAAAACAAAACAGAGGGCATGAAGCAGTTGAGAAATTAAAGACATGGTGGGAGTCAGAATGACAGAAAGGAAGAGATCATCAGGACAGCAGATCCAAACAGCCAGGGGCAGGAAGGTCTGGGAAGTGTGGCCAGAAGCCAGTTACTGCAGCCTCAGGACATCTCCATGAGAAATCCAAGCAGCCGGGCACCTGGAGGCCAGGCTGTTAGAGGGAAAGGGTCAGGGCCCCAGGACAGTATGTGTTGGTCTCAGAGCATCACTGAGAGTAAATAAGTCAAAACCAGAAACGACAGCCCTGATCTATCCCCTACCTTCGGTACAAAAAGATCCTGCCTGTGGCAGGTCATTCTGGGCAATCTCCTTCAGTCCCTCTGTTCCCTCTTCCCCTCAGCCGATGTGACCTTGGTAGCAAAGGTGATTTAACCCTTTGTGAGCAGTTGACATACATAGCTGCTGAGTTCCATTTTTTGTAAGTAAGTTGAAAATGAGATAGAAGGCCCACCTACCCAGGGGCAGAAGCTCCCAGTGGCGCCAGAGCCAGAACCAGGCGCTTGGCTTAACAACATGTTCTTGAAGCCCATCAATGTTTTACCATGAGACAATATGTTTTTCCTTATTAAGTTTGCAGAATATGCCCCTGGACAGGAAGACCATCTTTTGCGTGTCCACTCATCTGTTGATGGACATTCAAGTTGACCCCACCCCTCTGCTGTGGTGAATAATACAGAGGTTAACACTAATATGTAGCTCTTTTCTTAATTAAAAAAGAAACACACACACACACACACACACACCGCTTTGTTGCTTTATTACATTTCTTGTTTGGTGGGGTTGGGGGCATGTATACCACCGTGCCAGCATGGGAGGTCAGAGACAGCTTGCTGGAGTTCGTTCTCTCCTTCCACACTGGCTCCTGAGGATTGAAGTCAGGCTGTTAGGTGTTGGTAACAACCACGTTTACCTGTTGAGTCACCTCAGCCACTCTGATTACTGTCTTTTTTTTTTTTTCACAAAAGGGGCCACACCACTTTATTTTTCATTTTATTTTTTATTGAGTATCTTTTTCATTTACATTGTCAATGGTAAAACCTTTCCCAATTTCCCCCCCTCCCAAAAGCTCCCCTCCCCAAAGATTCCCTACCCCTCCTCCTACCCCCTGACTCCATGTATATGCCCCTCTACCTGACACTCTCCCACTTCCCCCCGACCCCCGTCCGGTTCCCTTTGTTGGGGCCTCTATTAAGCCTTTACCTGACCAAAGACCACTCCTCCCACTGATGCCCAACAAGGCCTTCCTCTGCTACATTTTTGGCTGGAACCATGTGTACCCCTTGGTTGATGGTTCAGTCCCTGGGAATCTTGGGGTGTCTGGGTGTCCGAAGTCATTGTTCTTCCCATGGGGCTATAAACTCCTTCAGCTCCTCTGGACCACCCTCCAGATCCTCCATTGGGGACCCCACGCCCAGTCCAATAGTCGGTTGCTAGTTTCTGCCTCTGTATGTGTAAGGCTCGGCCACACCACTTTAAATCCTTATCCTTTATTAGTTCTTTTTGAACATCATGCGATGTTCGTCATGTGACCCCTCCCCAACTTTACTGGGTCGGACTTTGTGTGTCCAACCTCACCTCTCCATGATGGGATTTGCTGTGCTTGAGCTGGTGTGAGGTTTATGGACACTGTCATTGTTATGCGTTCAGAGGTGCAGCTAGCTGCCCTGCTGGTTTTTTTCTGGTTCTGTCTAAAAAACTAAAGCTGGGGCTGGGAAGATGGCTCAGTGGTTAAAGTGAGAGCCAAGTTCAGATCTCCAGAAGGCACCTGAAAGCTGACCACAGCAGCCTGCACCCCTAACTCCAGCGCCCCGACAGTGGCCATGTCTGCCAATGCTCTTTACCCTTTGCCTCTGTAAAAGCATTTCTGTGGACCTAATTTTTGGTTAGAAGTGTTGTTAATTTTATACTGTTAAGAACCAATGTTCTGTAACTACCACAAAACTGTGTGCATTGCCTACAGCAACAGTTCCCAACCTTCCTAACTCTGAGATGTTTTCCTCATGCTAGGGTGACCCATTTCCTAATTAGGAGTTTATCTCTGTGAAGAGACATCATGACCATGGCAGCTCTTACAAAGGGAAACATTTAACTGGGGCTGGCTCTGAGTTTCAGAGGTTCAGTCCATTGTCATCATGGCTGGAAGCACAGCAGCAGGCAGGCAGATGCGGTTACGGGAGGAGTCAAGAGTTCTACATCTTGATCTGAAGGAAGCCAGGAGGAGCCTCTCTTTGGTACTGGGCAGAGTTTGAGATAGGAGCCTTCAAAGGTACACTTCCGCCAATAAAGCCACTCCTCCTAATAATGCCAGTCCCTAAGGCCAAGGATACACGCACATGAATCTATGGGGGCCGAATTTATCAAACCACTAGACCCCCTAACCATAAAATTATTCTCGTTGCTATTTCATAACTATAATTGTGCTATAGGTATGCATCATAAAGCAAATATCTGTGTTCTCCTATGGTCTTAGATGACGACTGTAAAAGGGTTGTATAACAGCCCAGGGGTCGAGACCCACAGGTTGAGAACCCAGATCTATAGATTGATTTTGAGATTAAACAGAGATAAATGGGAGTTTCAGTATGATTAGAATAGAATCACTATTAGGTCTCAAAGGTGCAGTCTTGTTTTTCATTCAAACATAACTTGAATGAAGTCCAATTTTTTCTTTTTCTTTTAAATTTAGTTACATATATATGTATATATTCATATATGCATATATACACATATACATATACACATATACACATATATACACATACATACATACATATATACATTTATACATATATACATATATACATATATACATATATACATATGTACATACATATATATATGAATGAGTGCTCTATCTGCATGAACACCTGCATCCCAGAAGAGGGCATTGGATCATTACAGATGGTTGTGAGCCACCATGTGGTTGCTGGGAATTGAACTCAGGACCTCTGAGCCATCCCTTCAAGCCCCCCCCTTCCTTTCTTGTTTTTTTGACCCCTACATTTTTTTTTAACAAAGATTATTTATTTTATGTATATGAATACACTGTAGCTGTACAGATGGTTGTGAACCATCATGAGGTTTCTGGGAATTGAACTCAGGACCTCTGCTCGCTCCAGTCCAAAGATTTATTTATTGTTGTATGTAAGTACACTGTAGCTGTCTTCAGACAGATCAGAAGAGGGTGTCAGATCTCACTATGGATGGTTTGTGAGCCACCATGTGGTTACTGGGGTTTGAACTCAGGACCTTTGGAAGAGCAGTCAGTGCTCTTAACCGCTGAGTCATCTCTCCAGCCCAAAACCTACATTTTTAAAGTCTTCATGTTATGTGTACATTTTTCCAAGAGTCTTTTTCTATTAATCTAGAATAACTCCATAAATAATTTTTTTTCAGAAGTTAAGCAATAAAGAATACATTTCTGGTCCTTCACTTACTTTACAGTCAGTGGAGAGTTTGGCTAAATACAGAATACTCAGTGCAAAATTAAATCTCTCTCAAAAATAAAAAAAGGGGGAAGCCGGGCGGTGGTGGCGCACGCCTGTAATCCCAGCACTTAGGAGGCAGAGGCAGGTGGATTTCTGAGTTTGAGGCCAGCCTGGTCTACAGAGTGAGTTTCAGGACAGCCAGGGCTACACAGAGAAACCCTGCCTCATAAAAAAAGGGGGGGGGTTGGGGGGCTTGGAGAGATGGCTCATCGGTTCAGGGTACTGACTGCTCTTCCGAAGATCCTGAGTTCAAATCCCAACAACCACATGGTGGCTCACAACCATCCATAATGAGATCTAATGCCCTCTTTTGGAGTGTCTGAAGACAGCTACAGTGTACTCACATATAATAAATATTTTTGTATAAGGTTCAGGGATATTTTTTCTGTCTCATTGAAGCTTTTTATGTGCCCATGCCTGATTCTGAGAATAGAAGTGTAAGCCTGCACCTATGTCCTCGGCTGAATCTCTAGGAGTACAGTTATTACAGCCACAGCTGATTGGTGAATAGCTAGTCTCCGGTGTTCTCTGGTATGTCATGTTTCTCCTCGCACACTGGCCCAGGCATGAAACTTGGCACCAGTGCCGATCTGCCTGAGAGATGCTCCCCAAGGGCTTATGGGAACAAGCATTTCATTGCCTGCTGATAGGCTTTGTGGAAATGACTGGGCCCTGAGGATTTTGACTTAATCGATGCATTAATCCATTGATACCTTTATATTAAGATGGCAGTGCTAGGATGTGGTGAAAACTAGAGGATGGGACCAAGTTATAGAAAGTCAGAAATCAGGGGCCATGAGATCCCCTCCTTCTCTGCCTCCACCCCCTAGCAACTGTCATTCCTTCTGCTGTCTTCTAAAAGGTTGACAGTTTTAGTTACTTTCTGTAAATGAAAGCTTGAAACCTTTGTCCTCCAGCGATGGACTGATTTTAGTTGCCAAAGTGTCTTCTAGGTGTGTTACGCTGTTATAAATGACAAAATCTCCTTCTCTCTTAATACTCTATACTCTATTGTATACGCCCACCATGTGTTTGGTTTTCGGTTTTGTTTAATGTGCTCATCCACAGGGGGGCGTGGCAGCTGTGCCCACATGTCGTGGCTGCTGTGAAGAACGCTGCGGCTGACAGGAATTTGAGAGCACAGACCCTTTACCAACGGTCTAGTTGCTATTTTCAGTAAGCCCAGAAGTGGAGTTGCTGGATTCCCAGGTAGCAACATTAGATTTCTCTGTCTCCTTGCTTCAGGGTCGCTGACTCTTACACTGTTTTGTCACTCCCATTAACTATGCAAGCCGTATATTAGGATGTGTGCTAAAAGGACCAGTGTGATTCAAAAGTGTTTCCCCAGAAGTGGGAGTGTTCCTGTGCGGAAGGTGTGGTCTTCAGTGCTAGCTGACAGGTGACTGGGTTGTGAGAGTGCTAAGTTCATGGAGGAACAATCTTAAGTTAATTCATCCTGAGTGTGCTGTTATGGGGTAAGGCCAGGATGGAGGAACTAGGCCACGGTGGGTGTGACTGTGAAGGGTGTGCCTTGTTGCTGGCCGCTTCTTGACTCTCTGCCTAGCTGCCACTGGGAGAGCCTCCTTTGTCACACCCTATTGCTACCACAGCCCACCTCTTCACAGGGCCCAAAGCAATGGAACCAGCTGACCATGGCATGAAGCTCTAAGACAGCGAGCCAAAACAAACCTGTATTTCCTTTAAATTGTTTGCTCAGATATGTTGTCATAGCAACAGAAGAGTGACTGACAGAGGAATCTATTCTCCCTCTGAAATGGGGTCAGGGTCAGACATTCAACTTTTTTCTTCTACCCTGTTCTGAGTCTGTGCGTGATATAAAAGCAACTAAGATAAAAAAAAAATAAAAATTTTACAGTGAGATTATAAAAATTATTGTCTTGTACACATTTATTATTATTGAGATATGCTTCTGTTATAGTTTGAAAAATACAACATGATTTAAAGACCAATGGTTTTTTCCCTCCTAAAAATTGGGAACGTTGTGCAAAGTGAAGTCAGGCTGAGCTTCCCGCCCTCGTGTAATTGCTAGCACACTGAGTGCGTACCGTGTGCAGCACAGTTCGCTGGGTATCATACATGAACACTCAGTACAGCAGTAGGCACTGCCTTGTCACTTCTAGCTTACAGACAACGGAAACACAGAGAACTTATATCACCTGCACAAGCTCACACAGCCAGAGATAATAGTCAGAACAGATCGTTAGAGCGGGGCTTCTGAAACATTCTCCATCGCGATACCTTCTCAGCCAAGAAGTGCATGTTATCCCGTGGTTAAATATGAGTATGAAGAAGTTAGTTTCATCCCGACACTGTTGTATGTCCATACTTCGTTCTTGTTGCTGCCCCTTCCCTCTGCCCTACCGCTTCCCTGTCCCTCTCACTGGCCCCGCCTTCCCTCCCTTCCCCCTGCCCTCCCGCCTCCCCCTCCCTCTCACTGGCCCCGCCTTCCCTCAGCGATGAACCTTCTGCTGTCATGTCTCATGCATTTTGTCACTCTTCTCTTTCCTTCTTCCTTAAGATCTCTTTTCCACCTCTCAGGGTCACCTTTCTAGTTTTATGACTTATACACACAGACACAGATATACACACACACACAAACACACACACACACTTGTTGGGATTTTGTATATCTGGTACTGTGTTGTTGTGTTGTTGGTGTTTTTTTTCTCTCTCTCTTTTTTTTTTTTTTTTTTTTTTTGATTGTAAAGTTCGTCCATGGCCTCCGCCCATGGGATGATTCCAGCCACATGTAAGGTAGATGTTCCCTTCTCAGTAAACTTCTCTGGAAACCCTGTCAAAGATGCACTATAAAGTGTGTCTCCTAGGTGATCCCAGGTCCAGTGAAGTTGAGAGTGACTTGGGCTACTTCCTGTGCAAAGTGCTTTCTGTATCGCAATTCTGTTTAACTCTCGTATAAGACTTGTGTGACAGTGACTCACAGGGACCCTATATATGGGTAAGTGGACTTAGGTCCAGGAAGGCTAAGCAACTTGTCAGGGTTTTGTACATCTAGTACTCTGTGTGTGTGTGTGTGTGTGTGTGTGTGTGTGTGTGTGTGTGTGTGTGTGAGTGTGTGTGTGTGTGTGTGTGTTGGGTGGGTGGAAATCTTTGCAGAGATTAGCAATACTAGGGCAGTAAAACTAGTGAGTATTCTAGTTCTGCTTGGTCATTATGTGTGTTGTGTTGATAGAAATGAGTTTCTGTTTCTAGATTCTGTGGAATCTAGCTGGGTGAGTCCATTCACGCAGGGTTTGAGAACAGCAGGGAACCTGGGGCTTGAGTTACAGCAACCCGAAGAAGTGAGACCCTGCCTTGGAAAGTAAACATCAGGATGCTTATTCAAGAAGCAAAGCCTGGATTTGTTGGCCTCTCCCGAGAGAGAGACACCATTATTATGAAGGCCTGATCCCAGCTGGCTTCCTGCAGGGCAGAGTTAACATGCTGACAGGTCACATGAGTGTGCGCTAATGGTTTCATGTTTTATTTATTCAGGTGCTGATCTGACATTGCCCAGTTCCAGCGAATGTATGGACTTGGAAATAACTAAATTCTCTCTATATATACTGTGATGTTATCTCCAAAAATCAAGGAAATGAGAAACAGGAAAGGCCTGGATTCCCCACAGATAGCTTTCATGACTTACAATAAGAATTCAAATCCTACATAAAGCATTAAGCAGTGTTTAAAACACAAATCATCACTGTCTAAGGTGATAGATTGCAAGGGAATTTCTGGCACTGAGAGTCATTCTTTAAGCAGCACTTCCACACAGCACCAACTAAATAATGTAACAGCATCTGGACTCTTTCTAAATCGAAGATGGAATTATGTATTTCTCCCATGACACAGAGGATGCCAAAATGCAGTGTTTCCTAAAATAAAAAAGGGAAGAGTAAGTTAGAGCAGTGGCCGAGAGGACTCTCCTGTGCTCGCTTTCTGTTTTTTTTTTTTTAATAGCTTCTATTATTTTTTAAAGACTTATTTATTATATGTAAGTGCACTGTAGCTGTCTTCAGAAACACCAGAAGAGGGCGTCAGATCTCATTACAGATGGCTGTGAGCCATCTTGTGGTTGCTGGGATTTGAACTCAGGACCTTCAGAAGAATAGTCAGTGCTCTTAACCACTGAGCCATTCCACCAGCCCCAATAACTTCTATTATTGAAGTAAGACATAAACAGAAGAGCAAGAATAATAGATGTGTGCTGTAGCCCCCAGTACACCCACGCCCATGTAACTATCACTTAGTTAAAAAAAAAAATCAGGATGCAACTATAGCCTAAAAACTTCCATGCACCTTTAAATCTCTTTTCTAAAAACTGATCGTGATTCTGACTTTTTAAAAATTTAGTAGAACAGCACAGATTCACAAGTGGTATGCAGAGGAACACACACACACACACACACACACATGCACGCATGCACGCATACACACACACATGGTCTATGAATGCATATATATATTATATAATGTCTTATATGGTTTGTGAATGTCATGTGTACACACATATGTGATCTATGTATACATTCTCTATATGATGCATTATATGGTTAGTAAATGTTTTATGTGTATATGGACATACCAACACACATACAAAGAAAGAGAGATTTTGCGAATTAATAGAGATTTGGTCACTTAGTCCCTATTAAAGACTAAGATTTGCTGCCCCCAGATTCCTATGTTTAAACCCTAACCCCTAATGTGACTATATTTGGAGTCAGAATACATAAGGAGGTCACTGAGGCTATGAGTTTGAAAAGGTAGTCCTGGTGTCCCCACAAGAAGAAAAGAAACTTTAACAGTTTACATATGACCATGGGTAGAGGCAGCAAGAGGTCAGCATGGGTCATGCCTGTAATCAAGCATCCAGAAAGATCACTGTGCGTTTAATACAGCCTGATCTACATAGAGAGTTCCCGACCAGCCAGGGCTATGTAGGGCGACCCTGTCTTGTCTGTCCGCACTTCCCCCCAAAGGGTTGATTATAGCCAAAGTGCAAGCCTTCAAGAGAAATCAAGCTCGCCAAGGCCTGGATCCTGGGCTTCCAGGCTCCAGTACCGGACAAGATCTGTGTCTGCTGGGAAGACACCTGCTTGGGGCGTTTTGCCATGGCAGCTCTAGGGGACTAGTCCAGCGTCTCAGGACATCACCTCACGTCACAGGCTCCAGCTCATTCTCTAACACCCCTTTATAGGTTCTCTGCTTAGTTGTATATGAACAATAAAGTTTACTTTTTTAAATAGATGCCATTTTAGGATCTTCTAATTTTGCACTCCCCCTCTGTGGTTACCTTTCACTCGTGCACTGCCTTGGCTGAACAAGCTTGACTCTGTCCTGTTTTTTATCTCATGGCAGGAAATGATCTGGTTGGAGATTTCAGATCTGAATCTCGCCAGGTCTGTCCATCCAAATGTCAACACACAGGTAATGAGGAGGACAGGCCCGTTTGTTCAGATCCTCATCTCTGCGGTCGACAGGCTGGTCCTAAAGCTCACACGGCAATGTTAGACACCGTGAAGAACAATCTCGGAAAAGAGCAAAGCTGGAAGACTCATACTTCCTGATTTGAAGGCTTAGCACAGCCAGACATGATGCTGCTTCTTTGAAGTCCTACTGTGGGACAAACTTGATGACACTGGCTAAACGGCTGAAAGGGGGAACGTCCCACACCATCATGTAATACTGATGGAAGTAGCATATCAATATCAGTGGGAGAGACCTAAGGGTCTGGAAACAAAGCAATGCAGTGCTGGGACAACAGAATATCCACATGTTTTTTTTTTTTTTTTTTTTTTGCTTGTTTGTTTGTTTTGTTTTGCTTCTTTTTTTTTCCTAAAAAAAAAAAAAAAAACAATTTGGGTCTGTAGAGATGGTACAGTGGTTAAGAGCACTGACTGCTCTTCCAGAGGTCCTGAGTTCAATTCCTAGCAAGGGAATCTACATGGTGTGACTCACAAACATCTGTAATGCCCTCTTCTGATGTGTCTGAAGAGAGCGACAGTGTACTTGTATATATAAAATAAATAATTCTTTAAAAAATCAATTTGGATCTCTACCTCATTTTATCGAGGAAATTGACTCAAAATAGATCATTTTCTTGAAGGTGAGAGCTAAACTAATAAGCTTCTAGAATAAAACATAGGAGTAAATATAAATGTTTGTGACTTTGAGCTAGGTAGTGGTATTTTTGATCTAACACCAAACATACAAGGAATGATTGAAAAATAAATAGGACTCCTTCCAGACGAAGCTGGCAATCATGTCATAACAGAGTGACATCATGAACACAGGTGAGAAGGAAACCTATAGTACTGGAGACATGACTGAAAGTGAGATATCTGATAATATATTGGTACCCAGAATATAAAAACAAACCAGCCAACAAGCAAATAAAAACCCAACCAACCAACTAAACAACAAAACTTTGACAACTCAAGGGTTGGAGAAATGACTGACTCAGCTGCTCTTCCAAAAGTCCTGCATTTGATTCCAAGCACTCTCAAGGCACCTCAAAACTATCAATTACTTAGCTGGATGATGGTGGTACACACCTTAATCCCAGTACTCTGGAGGCAGAGGTAGGCAGATCACTGAATTTGAGGCCACCTGGTCTACAGAACAAGTTTCAGCACAACCAGGCTACATAGAGAAAGCCTGTCATAGAACAACTAAACCAAATCAAACCTAACTTAACCCAACCCAACCCAACCCAACCAACCAACCAACCAACCAACCAACCAACCAACCAACCAACCAAGTGAAACTATCAGTAACTCCAGTTTTAGGGGATCTAGCACCCTCTTCTGGTCTCTGAAGGCACTGCACACACATGCAGGTACACACATACATATAAATAAGAATAAATCTAAAAAAATTCTACAAGTCAACAATTAAACCAAACAACCTAATTAAAAACTGGGTATATGACTAGAATAGACATTTTTCCAAAGGTGAGCACTAACCAATAAACACACAAATAGGAGCTCACCCTCATTAACTGCCACGGAAATGTAAATCAATCCTGTTGGCACATGACTTTCTATCCTAAAAGAGTTGTAATAAAGACAGTAATAAGCACTCACCCATGTAAGGAAACTGGAACCCACCTGCTGCACTGGTGGATTTATAAAGTGGTGCAGCCATTTGGGAAAAGAGTGACCATCTTGCAAGATGAATCTACAGAGAAGTGTAGATTCATCAATGGAATCAACATTGCTTCTAGGAAAAGCAAACACATGTCCACACAAAACACATAAAAATTGAGCAAGATTGTTCACAACAGACCCAAAGTAGAAACAATGAAAATATTCTCCTACTGCTAAATGAATAAACCAAGTGTGATAGATTCATACCACCTACAAAAAATTGTAGCCAAGCAGTCACATATGCCACAACACTTAGAAACCCTGGAAAGTATGTTATATGCAAAAAAGACTATGTACAAAGATGGCTTGGTGTTTGACTGTATGTAAATGAGACGACTAATGATGTAAGCCCATGGAAACAGAACGCAGGTGGTCTCCTCAGGCCAGGATGAGTATGCATGCACATAGTGTGTGTGAAATGTGTGCATTTCATAGGTAATCTATTATCCTTGAGTTAGCTTTTGTAATTTATGTCTTTCAATATATTCTTCAACTTTGTCTAAATGTTTCAAACTTCTTGTTGATTGTATAATTATTCATAAGTTTGGCTTATTGCATTTTTGTGATATATTGACTCTCCAATGACATCACCTTCCTATCTGATTGTCTAAACGTTTCAAACTTCTTGTTGATTGTATAATTATTCATAAGTTTGGCTTATTTTATTGCATTTTTGTGATATATTGACTCTCCAATGACATCACCTTCCTATCTGAGCTTGGTAATTTCTGCCTTCTCTCAAACCTCTTTTTTATATTCCTGATCTATCTGTTCAGAGTTTCTCAACTTGTATTGAGGCATACATAGTTGAACTGATTAATTATTTTTACGGAGCTTTCCTGTATGAGCCAGGACCGTTGGCAGCCTTCCTGGCTTGATCTGCTAGCTCACTAGAGGCCAGCGCCATTCTGATAGTAACAGGTTAGACTGTGCTAATAGAAGTCATACCCACCTCTGGAGGAATAACTCTAGAGATTTATCACTTTTATTGACCCCAATATTGGTGTTTGGCCCTAGTGTTCTAATCTTTTTCTTCTCTTTCCTCTGTCCCTCCATTCTTCCATCCCTCCATCCTTCTGTCCCTCCGTCCTTCCATTCCTCTTCCTTCCTTCCTTCCTTCCTTCCTTCCTTCCTTCCTTCCTTCCTTCCTTCCTTCCTTCCTTCCTTCCCAAGGTTTACACACACAGAACACAGTGAGTGACAAAGCCTCTTTTCCCACCCGTCTGCTAACTCCAACATCTCCCCGGTTCTTCCCACTGTGGGTCATTTTCATTGTTCACGCGCTCCCCTAATAAGCTTTGCCTGGATACCAAATGTACGTTTTACCTTGTTCCTTCTGGGATATATTCTCTTGCTGTAAACCCCCTGAAGTTTGTTATAGTACACAGCTAAGTTCCATGGAAACGGTTGGATTCTTTTGGGTTTTGCTTTTCAGATTTATTAGGTAGGAGCAGAGCTAAATAGAGCGAGCCACTCTCCCTGCGCTCTGCCTAATGCGCCGTGAATTACGAGGTTTTCTCGTGTGCCTGTTACTTCTGCAGTCCCATGTGAGCTCTGCATACTGCTTCCTTTCTTCATGTCAGGCCATTTTTCCTCCTTGGTTTGGGATAGTTTTCCCACATATTTATGCTGATCTATACTCTGCCATCTGATCCTCCGCAGATCTCTGGAACTTTCTTCCTCTTCAGACCCACTACCTTCTCTCTGGTGCCCTGCCCATAAACTCTGGTCACCTTTGTCTTCCTGGGCTCAGCTTTGCTTTCTAAACTCTGGGAGCTCAACTCCATGTGGAATTTCCCACCTTGAGCTGCAGCCTGGGAGTTTTCTCATGGGTCCTCACTACCCACAATTCTATCTTGTTTGCTTTCACCTCTGGGAGGCCATGTGTCTTTCTTACCTGAGGTCTGGCACGTTAAAACTTTGGCCATGAATTTTGCCACTACAATGATTTCAGATGTCCTTTTATTCCAGATATACCATAACTATAGAATGTTGTTTTTTAATTTTGAAAAACAAATGGATATGCACTTAGAGAAAGACTATCACTTGCCAAATTCAGGCTAACAGTAAGAAAATATCAGAAAACATATAATTAACTACTAAACAAATAAAAACACAAAGCTCTATAGAAATTAGCATCAAGATCAGCCAGACCTTGGCGGTTCCTGAGAAAACTGGGCATGACACTTCCGGAGGACCCTGCTATACCACTCCTGGGCATATACCCAGATGATTCCCCGGCATGCAATAAGGACACATGCTCCACCTTGTTCATAGTAGCCTTATTTATAATAGCCAGAAGCTGGAAAGAATCCAGACATCCCTCAATGGAGGAATGGATACAGAAAATGTGGTATATTTACACAATGGAATACTACTCAGCAATTGAAAACAATGAATTCATGAAATTCTTAGGCAAATGGTTGGAACTGGAAAATATCATCCTAAGTGAGGTAACTCATTCACAAAAGAACACACATGGAATGCAGTCACTAATAAGTGGGTATTATCCTAGAAGCTCTGAATACCCAAGACACAACTCACACATCAAATGATTCCCAAGAAGGAAGGAAGGAGAGGGCCCAGGTCCTGGAAAGGCTTGATCCAGCATTGTAGGGGACTTCCAGGACAGAGAAGTGGGAGGGGGGTGATTGGGGAATGGGCAGAGGGAAGAGGGCCTATGGGACTTATGGGGAGGGGGTAACTAGGAAGGGAAAATCATTCTGAATGTAAAAAAAGATTATAGAAAATAATAAAAAAAAAGAAAAAAGATCAGCCAGAGTTAACAGCAATATGAATAGCACCCTGCAGTACGCACAGTGCACTGGGAGCAAGCGATTCAATCAGGAGACAGGAAGCTTCAACCCAATCTTGCTTTGCACAGGATCTAAACTTACCATGTGCATCTTTAATTTTAAGATTTTTATTTAACATTATTGTATGTGTGGGTTTAATTGTGTGTGTGTGTCAGTGGGGGCAGAGGTACATACAGGCAAATAAATATGGAGGCCAGAGGACTTCCTCAATAGTACGCTATCTTGACTTTTTTCAGTTTATTTGTTGTTATTGTTGTTGTTTGCTTTGAAAGAAAGTCTCACTGTGGAGCTCTGGCCAGCACAGGACTCACTATGTAGACTAGAACTCATAGAGATCCACTTGTCTCTGCCTCCTATGAACTTTTTATTTCTCTGTGTTTTGAGACACAGCTTCTCTGTGTAGCCCTGTCTGTCCTCGTCTGCTTTAGACCAGACTGGCCTCGAAACTGCAGAGATCTATCTGCTTCTGCCTACCAATGCTGAGACTAAAGGCATGCACAACGGACCTTTTAAAAAGATTTACTTATTTATTAAGTATTCAGTGTTCTGCCTGCGTATCTGTATGTCTGTAGGCCAGGAGAGGGTGTCAGACCTCATAGATGGTTGTGAGCCACCGTGTGGTTGCTGAGAATTGAACTCAGGACCTCTGGAAGAATAGGCAGTGCTCTTAACCTCTGAGTGATCTCTTTCCCACCTCTACTTTTTAAAGACACTTTTCTTGCACCTAAAGCCTACCTCTTTGTCTAGGCGAGCTGGAAAGTAGGCCAGGTGAGCCCTGGCTCCTTGTCTTCAGCATGGGACCATAGGCATAAGCTGCCATATTTGGCTTTTTTTGGTGGGTTCTAGGGATCTAAACTCAGGTCCTCATGCTTGCATTGGCAAACGCTTTACCAGCCTAGCTCCACTCTGTCCCCCAATCATTGTACTCACTTTTTTTTCCCTGCTTAAATCAGCTATATTTGATTTCTGCTCTTGCAACCTAGACTTCTGCCTGATATATTGTCATGTTCCCGGAAACAAAAGCCTAAATAAACAAGTAGTTTAGCAAATAAATCCCCAAGCCTCATAGCAACAGCTTTGCACAGATGCTCATTTGATTTGAGTAGTTTTTGTTTTGTTTTGTTTTTTAACTTTGAGGTAGTGTGAAAAGTGATAGCCGCCCAGGAGAAACCGCCTTTGGAAATTTCAGTTTTGATCTTTCCCAGGCCTAGTCCTATGTAATATGATCTGCACTCTGCCTGGTGTTGCTGGGTAGAGCCAGCAGCATCCAATTAACCATGCAGTCGGCAGGGTCCACAAAACACTTTGCAGGTCTCTGTGCAGCTCGATGATCAGGTTAAGAATGAACAGGACACATTAAGAAGACCTGCCCTCAGCTCACCAGTGTCTATACTTGGATACAAGTCTTTGTTGAGCTGCCTTGTCTCAGAATCCTTTTTTGGTAACACCTCTGTTGAGTCCCAGCCATCACAGGTCCTGTAGGTTTGAATGCCCAGTGTTGGGTCTTCCTTATGGTGTTTGGGCTGGGTTTGCCTGAAAGAAAGGAAGCCAACTTTATGTATTTCCCACAAGCAGAGAAATGGGGGTTCTCTGTGGTTTGATCCAGAGTCAGTCCTACTTCATTTCCTCTTGACTTGTAGACAGTTCTTTCTAGTTTAGTTGTGTGTGTGTGTGTGTATGTGTGTGTGTGTGTGTGTGTGTGTGATGGGGTTTGTCTATGTAGCCCTGGCTATCACTATGGAACTCACTATGTAGACAAGGCTGGCCTTGAACTCAGAAAGATCCACCTGCCTCTGCCTCTGCCTCCCGAGTGCTGGGATTAAAGGCATGCACCACCATGTCTGGGTACTATAGAACAACTGTCCAATATCCTGGGCTCGGGCTGACATTGTTACAATTTTTGTTTTTCATTTTCAAAGCTTCACAGCTGCTCCTCTCCCCACTTTTTCCCACATCCAACCTGTGTCTGCTCAGCTCTGCCCTCAGCCCTGACCTGCTGCTTGTCTGTAGGCCTGCTTGAGCAGGTTCACAGGTCGGGGGCTCTCCTGTTGCTGCCCTTACCTGGCTAGTGTCCCATTAAAACTGGTCACACTGTGTACAATGCACCCACTTCTACCAAGCACTTACGACATGTTGATGCTATGGCACAAACTTGTCCAGAAGCTTAGATAGTTCTTGCTGTGACAATTGCCCACCCAGAAGGCAGAGCCCAGAACAAAGCTGGAGTGAAAAGCAGTGCCTGGGAGCATCTATTTCCCTAGGAGCATCTATTTCCCTTAGATTTCTGTAGGCACTGGGGTGGGGGTGGGGGGAGGAACAAAGGAAGGAGAAGAGAAATATCAAAGAAAAATTGGCTGATGTTGGGTTCCAAATATCAAATATCCAGTCTTCCACATAGCCCTGTGGGAAGCTTATTCATTCTTAATTGCTGTTACGTAAAACAAATGAAAAGCAAAACCACATAAAAAGGAAAATCACGGAAGCCTTGGAAGAAGTTAGAATTAATCGTTCTGTTTATAATCATTCGTAGTTAGCATCAATGTATCTACTGTGATTAGATCTCTGTCTGCAATGTGATTGTTTTTAAATTTGTCATTATTAATATTAATATTACCTTTTATTTTACATGTATGTGTGCTTTTTGCCTATGTCTGGAGCCCAAGGAAGTTAGAATAGTACATGGGACATCCTAAAACCGGAGGTGCAGACAGTTGTGAGTGTTATGAAATATAATGTGGCTTGGGGTTGTGGTGGCGGGCCCACACCAAGGGAGTGAGGCTGAGAAATTATGCCATGCAACGGATCTGGTCTAAGGAGGTTTTTTGGGGGGAAGGGAATGAGTGAGGACCTGGGGAAGGAGTAGAGGCGGCCAGCCATGAGGACAGAGAGAGAGGAAGCAGACAGGGAGAGAAAGGGCTTGAAGCAGGAAGGAAGAGAGAGAAGAGAGAGAGAGCAAGAGAGCTGGCCTGGGAGCCAATCCTTTTATATACAGCACACACCCATTGCTAGGTCCCTGGGCGTAGCCTAGTGGAATCGCCTGGAAGCTGACACTGAGCAGCCATGTGGGTACTGGGACTCAAACCTGATTCCCAGAGTAGCCAGTGCTCTTAACCACGCCTAACCACTGAGCCATCTTGTCAGCCCCGATAACCCTTTTAAAATTTACCCTTGGGTCTTAACCTTTCTTTCATGGGGAGATGTTCCAATAGCATATGTCAATAACTTGCAGGGAAAAAAAATGCAGGCAATTGCATTAGCCGGTCTTCCATCCAGTATTATTTTAATTGTATTGACTGCAGGAGTCTTTGCATATGTTTAGCTCGGATGAAATCAGTCTAATGAGGTGAGACCCAAGAAATTTTAATTAGTTGGTGTGAAAATGTAGGTGTCTCATGCTGCTTTGTGTGGGTTTACTTCTGAGAAAAAGGAGCAACGCATCTCTTTTTCCTTCCTAAAATTTCCAATTACCCAGTTCTCAGCGCTGTAGGTCTCCTATCTGCTTATGAGTTCCATCAGAGGAAATTGGATGGAGTCACCAGCAGGTGTTGCAGAACGCTCACAATTCAGATTGCAGAAATTCAATACAGTAGCAACCAAGGACCTGTGCTGCTAGAAAGTTTCAAATGTTCCCCTAAAAGTTGTTCCTGAAATATCTTTGCTTTTTGGAATCCACCAAAGCCTGTTTGTACCAGACATTCTGGTTAAGACAGAGACCCCTGGGTGTCTATTGCTGGAACACACCAGGCTGAGAATAAATTGCTTCTCAGAACTTGGTCAAGTTTTGCATTCCGCAGAAGCTTTAGTTGCCTGGTTCTTATGCAGAGTTGACCCAAAGAGCTAGCTAGGTAAATGAAGGGGACATTCTTAGCTCTCAGGGAGCATTTATGTCTGCTTTGAGAAACTTCCACAGGAGAGTCCAGGACAAAACAAAAGAAAGTGGCTTGTAGATCCTTTTGCATTTAATTGGCTCAAGTCAAAGGCTGTGGAACTCTCAAGGCTTAATTTTCTCCTTGTTTAGATTCCTACTTGCACTCCAGTTCTCATGGAGACTTCTACCATCATTTCTGTTGCTGTGATAAAATGCCCCGACAAAAAAAAAACAATTCAGGAGGATAAAGGGTGTGTTTTAGCTAGTAATTCCAGGTTACAGTCCATCATTGCAGAGAAGGAATTTGAAAGTCATATCATGGTCATGGTCAGAAGCAGAGAGCAACGACACATGCATGTTCACTTGACTGCTTTCTTGTGCTCAGTTTGTTTTCTCAACCATTAATACAGTTCAGGACTTTCTGCCTAGGCAATGGTGCCACCCACACCAGGCTGGGTCCTCCCACATCAATTAATTTATTAAGACTGTCTTAGTTAGGGTTTTACTCTTGTGAACAGACACCGTGACCAAGGCAACTCTTAGAAGGACAACATTTCATTGGAGCTGGCTTACAGGTTCAGAGGATCAGTCCATTATCATCAAGGTGGGAGCATGGCAGCATCTAGCCAGGCATGGTGTGGCCAGAGCTGAGAATTCTACATCTTTATCTGAAGGCTGCTAGCAGAATACTGGCTTCCAGGCAGCTAGGATGAGGGTCTTAAAGCCCATACTCTTAGTGACACACCAGCCACACCTATTCCAAGGGTCACACCTTCTAATAGTGCCACTCCCTGGGCTGAATATATACAAACCATAACAAGACAATCCCTTACAGGCATATCCATTTGAAAACCCAATTTGTGCCAAGTTGTCAAATGAAGCTACCGAGAGATTCCTCTGCTTTGGTAAGCAGATGCATCAGTTGTAAGAAAGGCATCTGATAGCTCCCAGAAAGGATGAAGACCAGAAAGAAACAGAAATTCAAACAGTAGCCAAAGGGAACCAGAGAATCAGAACCTAGAGCTTCCCTCAGCAAGAGACTCCATAGCTCTGCTGCTTCTGTCAGGCCACGCTGAGAAATGAAGTGTCGTTTCACGGTCGCCAGTAAGCCAGTAAGTCTTCTGACCCCTTCATTCCTTGATTCGTTCAATCCTGTGGAAGACCTCAGCTGAGGTTGCATTCCATGCCAGGTCCAGGAAAATGACTGTGCACGTGTAGAGTTTCTTGGGTGGGTCCTACCAATTGCTAAGAGTCATACAAGAAAAACTAAAGAAAACAAAGAAATGAACAAAGACCAGTTACTCTTATGGGTGTCAGGGGAGGGTGAATGGCTGGAAGGTTTAAATTATGTCTTCAAAGAGTCTCAAGGGAGCCAGGTGGATCAGAAGGCCTCTTGATGTTTCCAAAATGAATCTGGGGGAATATAGTAAGAGGATCTCAGGCATGATGTGGAGAGCACTCTCCGGGACAGCAGACTTGGATGGAAATGGTGGATACATAGGCTTCATGTATCTCATTCTGGGTAGATGTCCCTTCTGTCAGTTCTTTGTTCAAACACCCCCTGAGTTTGAACATAATCGCAGCAAATCTCCCTTTTCCGTGTGTGTGTGTGTGTGTGTGTGTGTGTGCGCGCGCTTGCTCTTATTTGGTATCTATGTAAGTGTCCGCATATTTGCATGTCTGTGGGCACATCATGTGTCCACATATGTGTGGAGGCTGTAGGTTGATGTAGAAAATCATCCTCTGTTCCTTCTCCATTAGTGAGGCAGGGTCTCTCAATCAAACTTAGAGCTCACCGATAGAGTTAATCTTTCTAGCCAGCTTGCTCTGGGGATCTCTTGACTTTGTTTTCCCATGCTGGAATTATGGACAGGCTGAGGGGCTCACACAGCATTTATGTGAGTCCTGGGGATCTGAACTCTGGTTCTCATTGTTATGAAATATAATGTGGCAAGGGGGTATTTTTGGCAGCCCAAGCCAAAGTGCACCCCTGAGAAATTACTCCAAAGAAAGGCAGCTGAGTGCTGGCATTCTCCCTTTTTGGCTTCCTGGCCTGCTGGGATGTGGCGGAACAGGCTCACTCTCCTCAGCAGTTCTAAGGCCTGTTCCCACAGCTGTGCCTTCCCCACCGCAATGGACTGTATCTTCTTGGATCTTGAGCATAAGCAATTCTTATTCCCTTAAATAGCTTCATGTCCCGTATTGGGGTCCAGGAAGGTGAACGGTAAGGAACATACTTGGTGGCACCCCGACACACTCCCATTGTATGCAGTGTGTCTGAGTGAAAAGTCTTTCTACAGCACCAGATTCTGGGTGGACCAGTGAGGAGACTGCAGTAAACGGAACTACGAGAGTGGGATTCTGATCCCTAGGTCTACAGTGCCCATAGGAAGAGGAAGGGGCATCAGGGCCAGTGCTCTTTGTCCATTCTCAAGGCCAAGAGAGAAATCCTCAGTAGAAGCCAAGTCTTGTAAGGCCCTTCCTCTTACACAATGCAGCACCTAGAACTACTAGGAAATCAACTTCTATTGTTTCAGGCCTGTCTTCTTTGGTATTTTGTTCTGTCTGATTTAAAGGGCTGGGATATTGTACTCTCACTGCCCAGTATGTATAATATATGGCATGCATTTTCCTTTGCTGGTCCACTGATTTCTTCGTAGACACTAGACTTACCGAGAAACTATTCCATTGCTCTCTTTGATTGTATTTCTGTGTACAATTAACAATAACAAATGCTTTCTAAAGTCCGTGGATCTGTATTCATTAAGAATCTTGTGTGACATGGAAACTGAATAATACTCTACTCAATGATACCTTGGTCAAGGAAGAAATAAAGAAAGAAATCAAAGATTTCTTAGAATTTAATGAAAATGAAGGCACAACATACACAAATCTATGGGACACATTGAAAGCAGTGCTAAGAGGAAAACTCATAGCTTTGAGTGCCTTCAAAAAGAAATTCGAGAGAGCTTACACTAGAAGATTAAAGGAACAACTGAAAACCCTGGAACAAGAAGAAGCTAATTCACCCAGGAGGAGAAGAAGACAGGAAATCATCAAACTCAGGGCTGAAATCAATCAAGTAGAAACCAAGAGAACCATACAAAGAATCAACAAGACCAAAAGCTGGTTCTTTGAAAAAATCAACAAGATAGATAAACCCTTAGCCAGACTAACAAAAGGGCACAGAGAAAGTATCCAAATTAACAAAATTAGAAATGAAAACGGAGAAATCACAACAGAAACTGAGAAAATTCAAAAAAATCATCAGATCCTACTACAAAAACCTGTACTCAACACAACTGGAGAATCTGGAGGAAATGGACATTTTCTTAGACAGATACCAATTACCAAAATTAAACCAGGATCAAATAGACCATCTAAACAGACCCATAACCCCTAAAGAAATAGAAGGGGTCGTAGATAGGCTTCCAACCAAAAAAAGCACAGGACCAGATGGTTTCAGTGCAGAATTCTATCAGACCTTCAAAGAAGACTTAACACCAATACTCTTCAAACTCTTCCATCAAATAGAAACAGAAGGAACACTACCCAACTCCTTCTTCGAAGCCACTATTACGCTGATACCAAAACCACACAAAGACCCAACTAAGAAAGAGAATTTCAGGCCAATTTCCCTTATGAATATCGATGCAAAAATACTAAATAAAATTCTTGCCTACCGAATCCAAGAACACATCAAAATGATCATCCACCATGATCAAGTAGGCTTCATCCCAGGTATGCAGGGATGGTTCAATATACGGAAATCCATAAATGCTATCCACTACATAAACAAACTCAAAGAAAAAAACCACATGATCAATTCATTAGATTCTGAAAAATCATTTGACAAAATTCAGCATCCTTTCATGCTAAAAGTCTTGGAAAGGACAGGAATTCAAGGTCCATATCTAAACATAGTAAAAGCAATATACAGCAAACCGGTAGCCAACATCAAACTAAATGGAGAGAAACTTGAAGCAATCCCACTAAAATCAGGGACTAGACAAGGCTGCCCCCTCTCTCCATATCTTTTCAATATAGTTCTTGAAGTCCTAGCTAGAGCAATTAGACAACAGAAGGAAGTCAAAGGGATACAAATTGGAAAGGAAGAAGTCAAATTATCACTATTTGCAGATGATATGATCGTATACTTAAGTGACCCTAAAAACTCTACTAGAGAACTCCTACAGCTGATAAACAACTTCAGCAAAGTGGCTGGCTACAAAATCAACCCAAGCAAATCAGTAGCCTTTATATATTCAAAGGATAAGCAGACTGAGAAAGAAATTAGGGAAATGACCCCCTTCACAATAGCTACAAATAACCTAAAGTATCTTGGGGTGACTCTAACCAAACAAGTGAAAGACCTATATGACAAGAACTTCAGATCTCTGAAGAAGGAAATCGAAGAAGATCTCAGAAAATGGAAAAACCTTCCATGCTCGTGGATTGGCAGGATTAATATAGTTAAAATGGCCATCTTGCCAAAGGCAATCTACAGATTCAATGCTATTCCCATAAAAATCCCAACCCAGTTCTTCATAGAGCTAGAAAGAGCAATTCTCAAATTCATCTGGAATAACAAAAAACCCAGGATAGCTAAAACTATTCTCAACAGTAAAAGAACTTCAGGGGGATTCAATATCCCAGACTTTAAACTCTACTACAGAGCAATAGTGATAAAAGCTGCATGGTATTGGTACAATATCAGGCAAGCGGATCAATGGAATAGGATTGAAGACCCAGAAATGAAGCAACACACCTATGGTCACTTGGTCTTCGACAAAGAGGCTGAAAGCATCCAGTGGAAAAAAGATAGTCTTTTCAACAAATGGTGCTGGTTCAATTGGAGGTCAGCATGCAGAAGAATGCGCATCGATCCATTCTTATCTCCTTGTACCAAGCTCAACTCCAAATGGATCAAGGACCTCCACATAAAACCTGACACACTGAAACTAATTGAAAAAAAAAAACTGGGGAAGACCCTGGAGGACATGGGCACAGGGGAAAAGTTCCTGAATAGAACACCAATAGCTTATGCTCTAAGATTAAGAATTGACAAATGGGACCTCATAAAACTACAAAGTTTCTTTAAGGCAAAGGACACCGTCAAAAGGACAAAACGTCAACCAACAGACTGGGAAAGAATCTTCACCAACCCTAAATCCGACAGAGGGCTAATATCTAATATATACAAAGAACTCAAGAAAGTAGAACCCAGAGATCCAAATAACCCCATTAAAAAGTGGGGTACAGAGCTAAACAAAGAATTTTCACATGAAGAACTTCGGAGAGCTGAGAAACACCTTAAGAAATGTTCAACATCATTAATCATTAGGGAAATGCAAATCAAAACAACCCTGAGATTTCACCTCACACCAGTCAGAATGGCTAAAATCAAAAACTCAGGAGACAGCAGGTGTTGGCGAGGATGTGGAGAAAGAGGAACACTCCTCCACTGCTGGTGGGATTGCAAGATGGTGCAACCACTTTGGAAATCAGTCTGGCGGTTCCTCAGAAAACTGGGCATGTCACTTCCTGAGGACCCTGTTATACCACTACTGGGCATATATCCAGAGGATTCTTCAGCATGCAATAAGGACACATGCTCCACTATGTTCATAGCAGCCCTATTTGTAGTAGCCAGAAGCTGGAAAGAACCTAGATGTCCTTCAACGGAGGAATGGATACAAAAAATGTGGTATATTTACACAATGGAGTACTATTCAGCCATTAGAAACAATGAATTCATGAAATTCTTAGACAAATGGATGGAGCTGGAGAACATCATACTAAGTGAGGTAACCCAGTCTCAAAAGATCAATCATGGTATGCACTCACTGATAAGTGGATATTAGCCTAGAAACTTTGAATACTCAGGACATAATCCACAAATTAAATGATGTCCAAAAAGAATGGAGGAGTGGACCCTGGTTCTGGAAAGACTCAGTGCAAGAGCATAGGGGAATTCCAGAACAGGGAAGTGGGAAGGGGTAGATGAAAGAATAGGGGGACGGAAGAGGGCTTATGGGACTTGCGGGGAGTGGGGACCCAGAAAAGGGGAAATCATTTGCAAGGGGAAATCATTTGCAATGTAAATAAAAAATAAATAAAAATAAAAATGAAAAAAAAAAGAATCTTGTGTGATACACTTGGATATGAGAAACTCATTGGTGATAGGTCCTGGTGGGAAGGTTAAAATACAAATTGTAATTAAATCCTGAAGGCAGGGCACTCAAGAGATTGTTGGAATCTTAAGGACATACCCAAGACACATAAATTTTAGTATATTGGTGGCACACCATGTAACATGTAAAATTTAGGATATTTTATATAGTAATCATTCATGCATATGAAATGTTTAGATTAATTCAGCCCCTCTCTCTTACCTCTAATTCGTCCTCTCTCCTCACAGCACACAAAGCTCTGGGGCTCGACTCTGTCTTGTGGTTTCAGGGATTGAAGCCAGGACCTCATGCCTGTTAAACAAGCATTCTGCCTCTGAACTCTATCCCCAGTCCATTTTTTATCTTTTGTCTTGAGAAAGGGGTTTTGATAAGTAGCCTAGGCAAGCCTTGAACTTGATGTCTTCTTTCCTAAGTCTCCTGAACAGCTAGCATTTCAGAGTGCTCCTGACAGGCCCATCTTATGTGACCAGTTTTCTGTTTTATTTTAAGTTAACAGAGTTTGGATATATTAAATGGCTTTAAAAAAAAACAAACCTTAGGGCTCAACACATGAATTACAGCAAAGATGTAAAATACCTTGGAATTTTGTTTTGGATTATTAAAGGCAAACAAACATACTTAAAGGAGCATTCCTTCTCAAAAAATCAGCCAGGCATGGTGGTTGGATGCCTTTAGACCCAGCACTTGGGAGGCAGAGGGATAAAGATCTTTGTGAGTTCGAGGCCAGCCTGGCCTACAAAGTTCCAGGACAGCCATGGCTGTTACACAGAGAAACCCTGTCTCAAAACCAACCAAATACCAAAGCACCCACCTAAATAAATAAATAAATAAATAATTGTGTGTGTGGTGTATGAGACTCAGAAGACATTTTGCAGGATTTACCAAATGAGCTCTGCGAGTTGAACTCACAATATCAAGCTTGGTGACAATCACCTGTATTCATTGAGCCACCTTCCTTGCCCTTAAGGAATATTCTTCCTAGATACTTTTATCTTTCAAGACAGTTGTTAAAAATTGGAAACATCCGAAAGTCACTTGACACCAATGAGGTAAGGCACTACACTATAGACATGGTATTTGTTCACAGAAACATGATTGTGATGGAGTTGGTTGAGCTGGTGTGTGAGCATCTTCATGTGTGGGTGCATATGTGTGTTCAAACGTGTGCACATGTATGTGGCGGTCAGAAGACAACCTTGGGTGTGGCTCTTGAGGTGTCCCTATCATTGAAGTGTTTCTCACTGGCCTGGAATTCTGTAAGTCATCTAGGCTGGCCAACCAGGGAGACTCAGAGATCCATGCACTTGTCTCTCTCCCTTCCCAGTGCTGGGATTTCAAGGTTTTTAAAATATGGGTTCTGGAGATCAAGTTCAGATCCTGTGACTGAGCCAACTCCCAGCCCGTGATGTTAAGACTGGGTAATTTTCCATGGGAACAAGGCATGGGATTTGAAATGGGTTTGAGAAGTCTATTCTATGAATCAAAGCAAAACCAAGCAGTCTCGAGCTTGAAGGGTCTGCTTCTCTCTTTCTTCAGTTTGGGTAAACACTTGCCATCTGTTTTTCATTGTTTTTAGTCAGAAAAAGAAGCTCTCTTGAAAGAATGAATGTAATTTTGTTGTGGATTTTCATATACTTCCAAGTCTTTAATCAGAATGGTCTTGGAAACTAAGTTCTGTTGCTGAAAAATTCACATACTTATGAAACTAAGAGTGGGATCAGAAATAGCGTTGTGCCTGACAGTTTAATATAGTAACTGATATATTTTCCCCAGATATATTCAGTGTTGCAAAAATGACACGTTTAATTTCATAGCCTGAAATAATTTTATATCACCATCACTGACAAGGATGTTTAAAAACGTGGGTCCAAGGACAGGAGGTGCAGTTCAGTTGGTAAGGTTCACACATAAAGCCCTTGTGTTAGTCAGGTTTGTATTCCTGCTAAGAATACAGACCAAGAAACAAGTTGGGGAGGAAAGGGTTTATTCAGCTTACACTTCCACATTGCTGTTCATCACCAGAGGAAGTCAGGACAGGAACTCACACAGGGCAGGAACTTGGAGGCAGGAGCTGATGCAGAGGCCATGGAGGGGTGTTCCTTACTGGCTTGCTTCCCCTGGCTTGCTCAGCTTGCTCTCTTATAGAACCTAAGACTACCAGCCCAGGGATGGCACCACCCACAATGGTCCCTTCCCCCTTGATCACTAATTGAGAAAATGCTCCACAGCTGGGTCTCATGGAGACATGTCCTCAAGAGAGGTTCCTTTCTCTGTGATAACTCCATCCCGTGTCAAGTTGACACACAAAACCAGCCAGTACACCTGGGTTCCATCCCCAGCACCACAGACTTCGTGGGGACACATTTGTCACCCCAGCACACAGAACGTGGGGTCAGGAGGATCAGAAGTTCAATGTCACCCCTGGCTACACAGTGAGTTTGAGGTCAGCCTGGGATAGAGGTGAGCCTGTCTAAAAAACAAACCAAAGAAAACTAAGAATAAAACAAAATGAATCCAAGCACAGACTTAGACCCAGGTTGCCTTCTACTTTTGGTTAAAAAAAAAACTTTGCAATACTAAAACTGAAAACCAAAGCTGGGAGACCCTAGCCTGAATGCAGAGAGGTGTCCCAAGGGCCTGAGCCACCCGGTGCTTACAGTCTGACTCACCAATCTTGTCATCCTCAGCCAAACCCAGATTCATGTGTAGCTCTGCATGGGATTACAGTGCCTGCAAGGATTCATGGCCTCTCTCCTGCTCTGATGTCATATTGCACAGTAGTGCGCCACCAAGTGGGGCTCCAGGGGGACCCTTTGTTTCCTGCTCCCATTTGGCATCCTTGCAGGTACACAAGCCAGTTCCCAGCTTCTAGCTTCTCCCAGTCCTTCTGGAACCCCTTGTATGCTGTCCTTCCTTCAAGCACTCATTATAGCAACTGTAGCTGGTGTTCCCCTTAGAACCATCATCTAAGCAACAGTATAACTAACCATCCTCCATGTATAACTAACCACCCTCCATGTATAACTAACCCACCCTCCATGTGTAACTAACCACCCTCCATGTATAACTAACCACCCTCCATGTGTAACTAACCACCCTCCATGTATAAATAACCCACCCTCCATGTATAACTAACCCACCCTCCATGTATAACTAACCCACCCTCCATGTGCAACTAACCACCCTCCATGTGCAACTAACCACCCTCCATGTGTAACTAACCACCCTCCCCAGGTATAACTAACCCACCCTCCATGTATAACTAACCACCCTCCATGTATAACTAACCACTCTCCATGTGTAACTAACCCACCCTCCATGTATAACTAACCACCCTCCATGTATAACTAACCACCCTCCATGTATAACTAACCACTCTCCATGTATAACTAACCCACCCTCCATGTGTAACTAACCACCCTCCATGTATAACTAACCACTCTCCATGTGTAACTAACCCACCCTCCATGTATAACTAACCCACCCTCCATGTGCAACTAACCACCCTCCATGTGCAACTAACCACCCTCCATGTGTAACTAACCACCCTCCATGTATAACTAACCCACCCTCCATGTATAACTAACCACCCTCCATGTATAACTAACCCACCCTCCATGTGCAACTAACCACCCTCCATGTATAATTAACCACCCTCCATGTATAACTAACCCACCCTCCATGTGCAACTAACCACCCTCCATGTATAATTAACCACCCTCCATGTATAACTAACCACCCTCCATGTATAACTAACCACCCTCCATGTATAACAAACCCACTCTCCATGTGTAACTAACCACCCTCCATGTATAACTAACCACCCTCCATGTATAACTAACCACCCTCCATGTATAACTAACCCACCCTCCATGTGCAACTAACCACCCTCCATGTATAACTAACCACCCTCCATGTATAACTAACCACCCTCCATGTGTAACTAACCCACCCTCTATGTATAACCAACCACCCTCCATGTATAGCTAACCACCCTCCATGTATAACTAACCCACCCTCCATGTATAACTAACCCACCCTCCATGTATAATTAACCCACCCTCCATGTATAACTAACCCACCCTCCATGTATAACTAACCACCCTCCATGTATAACTAACCCACCCTCCATGTATAACTAACCACCCTCCATGTATAACTAACCACCCTCCATGTGTAACTAACCCACCCTCTATGTATAACCAACCACCCTCCATGTATAGCTAACCACCCTCCATGTATAACTAACCCACCCTCCATGTATAACTAACCCACCCTCCATGTATAACTAACCACCCTCCATGTATAACTAACCCACCCTCCATGTATAACTAACCACCCTCCATGTGTAACTAACCACCCTCCATGTATATCTAACCACCCTTCATGTATATCTAACCACCCTCCATGTGTAACTAACCACCCTCCATGTATAACTAACCACCCTCCATGTATAACTAACCCACCCTCCATGTATAACTAACCACCCTCCATGTGTAACTAACCACCCTCCATGTATAACTAACCACCCTCCATGTATAACTAACCCACCCTCCATGTATATCTAACCACCCTCCATGTGTAACTAACCCACCCTCTATGTATAACCAACCACCCTCCATGTGTAACTAACCCACCCTCCATGTATAACTAACCCACCGTCCATGTGCAACTAACCACTCACCATGTATAACTAACCCACCGTCCATGTGCAACTAACCACCCTCCATGTGTAACTAACCCACCCTTCATGTATAACTAACCCACTCTCCATGTGCAACTAACCACCCTCCATGCTTCTGCATTTTCCTCTTTTCATTTTTGCCCTCTCAGTCCTAGGAATGTCGCTGCTTCTGCTGTTTTCATGTGTGTTGTCCCAGCCTTTCCGTGTCTGCTGACCTGGCTCCTGATGAAAGCCTCTCACTAGGAAAAGCTCAGGGTAGTTTGTGATTTCTTTCACTCAGTCCTGAAGACTACTGTATACTATATCTAGTCTGAGAATTTTCTCATTATAGATTTGTATATAAGTGTATATTATTTGTAAACATTAAAAAGTAATAATGGAGAAAAATTATCCAGCACTAATTGACATTAGAAAGGGAAAGCTTGACACATACTTAGCCTTTGTCTCCATTTCCTGACACAAAACTCTCAAGTCCATTTAAATGTCGTTCTGATAGGAGTGTTTGTTTTCTTCTAATGAAACCCTGTCCAAAGTGTGATGAGAGGGTTTATCCCAGACCTCCTGGGAGAGGAGAGAGCTGGAGATTGAGCTAACCACCCGTAGCTAATGGTTCAAGCAGTTGTGGCTGTGTAATGGAACCCCCATAAAACATTGAATTACAGAGTCTGGGAAACTTCCATGTTTTCATATGTTCAGGGAAGTGGTGTGCCTCCCAACTCCGTAGAGACTGAAGCTCTGGCCTCTGGGTTCCCAGGGACTGGATGAGATACAGATGGGTCCACACAGAGGCGTGGAAAACCTGTCAATCTCAAGACTGAGTGGGAGGAGCACACGGAAGGGCCAGTCTGGGACTGGTGGGGAGAATTTGGCCTCAATGGGAACTACTCTGCACTGATGTAGAAATCACAATCTGGTGTTCGTTATTGAGCTAAAAACAGTCTAAAACCAGAAATAAGGCAACGTGAAATCAATCCTGTCTGGGATATGGGGCTGGCAAAAATGGAGCACCTAGGAGGTAGGTTGGTCTTCATGACACTTTAACGGAAGTTTAGAATTCCCTTCTAGATGCCAGTGTGTATGCTCATATTTGTGTACATGGGTATACATACCTGACCCCACATATATGGTTGTTTATGTATTGAAGTGTGTACCTGCTCATGCGTGCATGTGTGTGTTTGTGTGTGTGCATGTGCATGTGTGTGTGTGTGTGTTTGTGTGTGGTGTGTGTGTGTGTGTGTTTGTGTGTGTGGTAAGTGTGTGTGGTGTGTGTGTGTGTGTGTGTGTGCGCGCACATGCCTTCTGGTGCATGTATACTGGAATATGTACATTTCTGTATTTAGAGTAGTGGAGATGAGGATGGAGAAGTCCCAGCTAATTCTCTGAAGTAACAGAGTAAGTGAAGGTTTGCCTTTACAGGGATAATTGAGGGATAATATTTCTGACAACATATGATGGTTAGCCACTGACACTCTGATAGGCCTGGACCTTGAACCTGGGATGTCCATGAGGATGCACTTTTACTTATATAGACACCGTAGCAGCAATTTCAACTAGAGACAGTGATAAGCAGGATAGACCAGTAGGTCTCATCTAGTCTGACAGAAACACTTCTGTAGATTGAGTGACTCTCCCAGCTCTTCCAGCAATGTGTTACTCAGATACAAAGTGCACTTAGTCCTTGATCCTGCTCTCTCTCTCTCCATATTAAATTAGCGGAATGAACTGCTGTCAGAATCGTCTTCCACACACGGCTCCGATCACAGTACTTGTGTACTAAAAAAATGTGAACATTCTCCTCCCTTTTAATGAATAAAATCCAAAGTTCATGCCCTTGCATCTAGGGTAGCCATGAGCCAACTCCAGACGACTTCTCCAAGTCCTGGAGTGAGTGTCTTACGATCAAAGAGGATATGCCGAATATGTAATAACTGGATAAATGTGGGTCCATGTCAGGGTGGCCCCTGGCTACTGAGCAGTGGGGAAACTGAGGCAGCTTGCATGGCAGCTGGGATAGCGGCGTGGACAGCCCAGAGGTGAGGCTCATGGACTCCCTGTAACTAGCTTCCATGTGCTCTGTTCTTTGAGAAGTTTTCAAAACTTCCGCTAGGCACAGAGCAGTAGAAGCCCAGCTTGTCCTTGCCGTCTTCATCCTGGAGACATTGCTGCCATCTGATTCATAGATTGACTTCATGAACGGCAACAAAGCCAAATACTTATGGTTGACTGGTAGCCAGATCTGTTGTCACCATTGGTTAACAGAACCAAGTGTGTTACCTGTCACAGCCTGACTTTCCAGGGAAAAGTCACTTAAATATTCAAATACTGGATGTTCTCCAGAGACAAAAAAAAATTTTTTTTTATTGAGTACTAATGCAATTCTGATGAAGTTTATTTGAATGAGATCTTTGTAAACTTTTGGATTGTATTTTCGTTTATAATTCTTCTATATGTCTGTTATTTCATTAGTTACTCTAACAGATGCTATGAAATATATACAATATAATACTTTTATGTTAAGATGGTATGCTGTGTTATTTTCTAATAGGTATTCTATTAGATTCTGTCTGTGGGACAATGGATTGTGCCAGAAAATTTGGCAAGGGAGAGCAGGTCTGCGACCCTAGAAACTAGGTACACACCTGAGACAGTGGGTGCCTCCCTGCTCCCTATGAGATTTCTAGCAAGCTTCTCATGCTAATGAGGTACGCAGAGGCCCTGAGGGTTTAGCCAATAAGCTTCCCTTCCCAGACATTCCTCCCTGCAAATCTCTGGTCCACCCTGAGAGGTTGGTACATATTCATTTTCCAACCCAATCAACAGCTTGGAACCAAGGACTGTCTCTTTCATTGAGAACTGCCAGGACTTTGCCTGAAGAGCGGCAGCCTAAGTCTCCCACCGAAGGCCTCTCTGTGCTCCCAGACAACCTTGCTAAGGACAATCACCAAGGAGCTAAGCTGGAGATACTGTTTTCCCCAGCCCCAGGCGCCACCCTCAGCCTGCAGCCCAACAGTCCCAGCCAATTCGTGGGCCTGGGGACTCCGGATCCTTTGTTCCTGATTGCTCTGTGAAGTCAGGGGTCTGTGAACTGGGCGTCTGGGAATCCCAGCTTCGCGCCGCCCGCCCTCAAAAGCATCTAAGACTGCCTTTTCCAGAGTGTTGCTCTGCCCTACGCTAAAACCCAGCACCCAAGGGCAGTGGGGTGGGATAAACAGAGCCAAGCTTCCAGAGTTTCATCTTCCCAGGGGCTCTGCCCACACCCAGACAGCAGGGCGGAACCCAGACCCACATCTGTCTATATGTTTTCTCTATTATGATTTTTCACTTCTCTATAAACACACCTTATACGTTGACCTCTAACGAAGCCCTCGTAAATTTTGCATTACAAACCTGTGATTAAAAAGCCTTATTGCAGGGACTTGAGAGGTGGCTCAGCCGGTTCAGAGCATAGGCTGCTTTTGCTGAGGACCCAAGATCAGTTCCTGCACCCATGTGTGCACATGCACACACATGTACATGGATGCTTGTATATACACACACACACACACACACACACACACACACACACACACAGACAGTTTTTTAAAGAGCGTCACTGTTGCTTTCATTTATGAACAGAGCCATGTATCAGCCCTCGCCGTAAGCTTTTCCTGTTTGAGGCTCCTTAGAATCACCTTCCTTAGGAACTCCATTTCTCCGAGCACATAGGTGAAAGCAAGCCAGGATCTCTGGAAAAGGGGACTCAGTTCTGTATTTTTCCCAGGTGGTCTCAGCACGCAGGCTCAGCTATCTGATCTTCATTCATCCTGTACAATTTTCCCAGAAACTTAGTGCACTATAGAACGAAGTTGCTTCCTTTCTATCAGATAACCGCTGCTCTGATACATTTCAAATGAGCCAGAACATTCCTGTTGTGACCATGGCAACGCATTTTATCATTTGCGCGTATATGGAATTTCATAATTCTCAGCCCACACTCTGGTAAATTGCTTGTTAACCTTCTCCCTGAATAAGATTGCAAATAACATTTTCATTATCATCATCATCATCAGAAATTACACATTGTAATACTGGTTATTTTCTTTGTGGTTGCTGTTAAGAAATTAAAATCATTCAAAACCTAATTTAAAAAACCTACTTGTTATTCATTTAATTTCCTTCTAGAAGAGAAATTAATTAATTACTTTTTAGAGATAATTTTCGCACATTTTGTTAAATGACACTTTAGAAAATATTAAAAAAAAATCCTAAACTCAGAGATGGAAATGGCTAAATTGAGGAAATTTCAGGCCTTTCTTTGATACCTGTAAGTCCTTTTAAAACGAATGTGCTGTAACGGAGTAAAACTTTGCTAAAGGGGGCCTGACTTGGGGCTGCTCTAAGATTGAACAAGTTGGTCAGAAGTCAGAGTAGATGATGCTACAGTGCAGGAACCATCGCTCCCTCTGTTTCCTCTCCAGGTTGTCGGGACAGGTTTCTGAGCACAGACTTAACTCCATTGGGTTGAGCGGCAGTGACTCCAATGGGTGCCATTTACCTTCAGATCTTGTAACAAATGTCTGCAGGGCACCACTTTGAGCAAATGACCCTGCACAGTGGCCTTTGGGCTGTTCTCCTGGAGGAAGCCACACTCCTGTGAAGCAGGGTTTCTTTACTCCTTACTCTGGCTTGCCCAGCCTTTTCCCCCTCTCTCTTTCATTTCATTAATTAATTTTTTCACTTTACATTCCAATACCAGCCCCCACTGCAGGTCCCCTAACATAGCTCCTTCCGCATTTTCCCCTCCCCTTCTCTGAGAAGGAGGAGACCCACCTTGGGTATTGTCTTACCCTGGGATATCAAGGCACTTCAGGACTAGGTGTATCCTTTCCCACTGAGTTCAGACAAGGGGAACAGGATCCACAAACAGGCAATGGATTCAGCAACAGCTCCCACTTTAGTTGCTGGGGGGGGGGGCTTTTGAAGGTCAGCGGTGCATCTACTACATATGTGCTACATAAATGCCTAGGTCCTGCCCATGCTGGCTCTTTGGTTGGTGGTTTAGTGTCTGGGAGCCTCCAGGGGTCCAGGTTAGTTGACTGTGTTGCTCTTCCTGGTGAGTTCCTAACCTCTTCTGGTCCCTCAATCCTTCTCCCAGCTCTTCCACAAGCCTCTCCCACCTCCATCTAATGTTTGGCTGTGGGTCTCTATATAGTCTCCAACCTCCAACGTTGCCACATTGAAATTCAGCGTGAGTAACTGAATTCTGATACTTGAAGAGGTAGGCTGTGATTTTAGGGATTAATGAGAATTAGGTAATGGGTGAATAAGAATATTAACTTTTTCCTTTTCAGGATTCTGTTTGCCACAAACATCTAATCTAGCCCCATGAATCTTATTCTAGATGATTGAAACAGCGAGCCACACTGACTCTCCTCCTGTTCCACGTCCACCCCCCAGCCTCTCCTTTGACTCTCTCCCTGGCTATTGGGAGATGCTGGTTGCTGTCATACCCGCGGTCCCAGATGCATGGGCTAGGGTTATTCTCTCTCCTTTTTTTTACATTAGAAAAACTGTGTGAAATGGGAGATCAAACCACGCTCATGTACCTCCTAATTTACAAGACTATTTCAATTAGTAAATTGAATTCTCTGCATTGTATCTGACACATGCTACCAAAAATCTCAGTTATTTTATATATAGAAAAGCAAAGCCAAACAGATATATTAGTAATAGAAGGAAGATATAGAATCCTTTTGCTGAGTCTTTTAATTAATTGTTACTGCCACCTGCCTGTCAGTTTCCTTCTTAGAGTGGAACTTGCAAAAAGGCAACCTTGAGTGTGTGCACGGTACCTAGGTTCTAGGCAGCATTTAGTTGAAATCGAGAGACTGACAAGAAGTGTTTTGGATCTCTCTTTCCTCCATTTATATAAAAGGGTCGATAAGGCACAAAGCATAAGTAATTGCTAAGTAAAAAGGGTCTAACAGGAAGGAGGAAATTACAACAGGTTTTGGAAGAAGGAAAGCAGATGAAGAATGGATCAGCTTACCTGACTGCAAGGAGCTGCACCCAGAATGCAACAGAGCTAGCTGCTTTGTTCCAGGCAACTGCTGAGAGACTCACAGCAGGCAAGAAGATGTGGAGGAGAGGAGGGATGGCTGTGTGTAGTTGTTTCCTACAGGTGGACACCACCTTGAACCAGAGCTGCTGTGATGAACCGCAGGAGACCCTCATGAGGTCTGGGCTTTTAACACTCCCTCCTAGAGGAGCAGAGGATGTCAAGGCTTATGAAACATGACTAAGAAGACTCACAAGGTCCCTCTTCATGGTTAGATAAATGGTAAACCATTGGTGGAGGAAGGAAGACCCTTCGGTGGCATATTTGGATTTTATAAGGGACTTTTTATTTCATTGCTACCAAAATGATGTTTTTGTTTCAATTACAGCTTCTAATTGTCTGCTGACTGCATCTATGAAGGTCACTAGAAGCCAGAGGTTGTGCTTTGACCGTCTGTTTCCTTTTCAAGCTGTCTTAAGGGCTGTTTTGTGACTTAGGCTAAGCTACTTCATTTACATATCTTGCTAATTCTTGGTAGAATATAACCAGCAGATAGAACATGTTTTTTCTCTCAAGATTCTTTTCTTGTCATTGAAATATTTTCTATCTACTACTTTTGTGGATGAAACAAATACACAGGTGCTCTCTCTCTCTCTCTCTCTCTCTCTCTCTCCCCATGGATAGATGTGCACTTCTGTATATGTATGTATACATCTACACACATCTACATACCCATACACACATACCTGGGACTCAGAAGCATCTTACTTTTTCTTCGTCTGAGGATTTACTTTCTAAGAGCATAGGGCTCTGATTTCCCAGCAATTCATAACACATTAAATAAGAACCTATATTCTCATGGAACAGGAAATGTCTAATATTTGCAAATGTCACTTTTATCTCCTCAGACAAAGTGAGGAGCTGAGAGCCATACCCAAGCCGTGTGAATATCTGCCTTGGTCTGAGCCCTGAGTGTTTCTTTCTCTGCTCTAACTATTCCCAGGCTTAGGCCTGCATGCTTCTAGCCTCTGTAAATCTAATCTTTCAAGCTGACTGATTCAACCTGGTTTCTCTAGGCTTCTGACTGAAATGCTCTGCTTGGTCCCTGGCAATATGTTCTAATCTCTCTCCTCATTCTCTAGCCCCTTCTGTCTTCATCCATATCAAGCCTGTTCTTTCTTCAATCTGTCTCTGTAAAACTGTGTGGTAAATCTCCCTCCCTCCCTGTCTTTGCTTTTAAGTAGCCTCTCTTTTCTGTGCTGTTTTCATGTGAGTTGTGTCTGTCCTATCTCTCATTCTGTTAATTCTTTCTCTAATTCATCACTTCATCTTCTCCTCAATTAGAAGTCACCTCTCCATCCCCTAGACGTCACTTCCAAACTTGGCTGCTTCCTTCTACAAATTAATCTTACTTTCACTATTAGGGATAAAGGAAAATACTAACAGAGTGTCTGTATTCCAGCCAGATCACACTGTAATCCAGGGTATGTTTACTATCTGGCCAGATCACACAGACCTAGGTCTTTGGCTGTGATCCCTTGCCAGAGCAGTCTTGTTGCTGGATTAAAATTCTTCTACAGATGTTTGTCTTTGTGAATTTTGTTTCTTTTGCACAATGCCATGATCCATCCCCTTTCCTGCAAATGATATAATTTCATCATTCTTTTTTTGGTTTATTTTTTAAAAGATTTACTTACTTTATATATGTGAGGACACTGACACTGTCTTCAGACATGCCAGCAGAGGCCATCAGACCCCATAATAGACTGTTGTGAACCACCGTGTGGCTGCTGGGAATTGAACTCAGGGCCTCTGGAAGAGCAGTCGGTGCTCTTAACCACCAAATCACCTCTCCAGCCGCAATTTTATGCTTCTACATAGCTGAATAAAACTTCATTGTTTATATACAATGCATATACTAGGGTAATCCTAGGATATGACTATAGTGAACATTACAACAATAAACATATATGCTAATATTGTGGTTTTGGGGCTTAATAGCAGCAACAGCAGTAACAACAACAACAACCTTTAGTCAACTAAGTTTAAAGCACACTTGATTTAGTAGTGTTAAGCTGTTTCCTGATACTCAATAGAACGAGACTACTTTCTCCATAAATGGATGAAGTCACACCATTTCCCAACAGACCGGCCCCCACACCCTAGTTTTCCTCCACTCTGCTTGTAGTACAAATGCTTTATGCAGATAATTAAGTGCTGAGATTGAGCATTTCACGAATCCACAGTGATTAGATTGATCACCTCTAAACAAGTTTGAGAATCTTCAGTGCCACACAGGACCAACTAACTGGTTGATGTTTTATGGTGAGGACCATTGATTATCTCTTAGAACACTTCTTTCCTTAATGGTAGAACTCAGAAATTTGAAATACATGCATAGCTCCCTGGAATAAAATCTTTCAATCTTTTAAGAGTCTTTTGTCCCAGATGAAAACACTGGTTGTATTCTAAAGGAACAGTTAAAAGAAATCCTTCCATCACACCTTCAAAGAAGAGAGCAAACTTTAGACTCTTCCCTCCTGCTTCTGCTGGCTGGAATGCAGCTGTGATCGCAGGAGCCAAGGCAGCAGTCCTAGGGCAGGAGATGGAAGCCATGGTGGAGATATGGTGGTGGAAAGTCTGGCTCACTCATGATCGTGGAGCACAGCGTCTGTCAACCTAGTGGTTTGCATGAGAGCTTTAGTTACCCAAGATCCTCTTGTCTTCCTGAAAATGATGCCATTTCATTCTTTATGACTGAGTACTGTCTTGTGAGTCTGTGTTGTGAGTCTGTGTTGTGAGTCTGTGTTGTAGCTACCATGCTGATATGCTGCCCAATCACATCACTGAGTCTGTGGATGGGGAGAAAAGGAAGAGCTTGTGGAGAGTGTGACACCCCTGGGTGCTGCGCTCACTTGGGCTGCTGTGGTTTGTGAGGTCAGTAGCTGAACGACGTTCTCTCTGCTGATTATTTTACTGTCTCCTTTCATACTTCTGGCCAATAATATGCACATCAACTGCTACTTACCATCTCTGGAGGCCGATGTTAAGCCATTGAGGGAATTTGCTCTGTTTTCTTGTACAGCACATCTCCTTGGAGTTCAAGGTGGAAATCTGACACACTGTCTTTTGCAGCACACAGGTTTTCTATTTTCTTGGTCAATTTTCAGCAGATATGAAAGGAGGTTGGAGAGTGTATTGAACATGAATTGTCATTTCTGTTTCCATGTCACAAAAGGAGGGTTTATTTGCTACTTATTTATTGAAATCCTGATGGAGACTTGGGTCTGTGGCAGATGCCATGGCCATGTGATGGTCTGATGAAAATGGCCCCTATAAGCCCATAAGGAGTGGCTCTGTTGGAGGTGTGGCCTTGTTGGAGTAGGTGTGGCCTTGTTGGAGGAAGTACATCACTGGGGGGGGGGGGTTGGTATTTCAGAAACTCAAGCCAGGATGCAGATGTAGAACTCTCAGCTACGCTCCAACACCAAGTTTGCATGCTACCATGCTTTCTGCTATGATGATAATGAACTAAACCTGATCTGATGCCTTCTTCTGAGCTCTTCAGACACCAGGAATACACACAATACACATACATATATACAAGCAATCACCCTTACATTACAAACAAAGACAAAAAATAAAAACAAACAAAACAAACCCCCCAAAACCCCAAGGTGGTTAGTGTCTGAGAAACAACAATGGAAAATTAGTTCTGGCATCTACATACATATGCATATGAATGTATACACACAGGCATTCACATACACACACACACACACCTACACACAGGCATTCACATACATAGGCTTTTTACACACACATACACATACATACACACACACAGACACACACACAGACACAGACACACAGACACACAGATACACACACACACAGACACAGAGATACACACACACACACACACACACACACACACACAATAAGAACAAAGCCACACAGAAGAGCTAGAAGAATATAACTCAGTTTCGTGGATTCTTGGACTCTGAACTCAGGTCTTCGTGCTTGCATGGCCAGCACTTTACCAGAGTGAACAGTCTTCCCAAACCTACCATCACTTTTAAGGTGGTTTCTCTTGGTTCCTCATTGTCCATGGTTCATGTGTGAAGCTACAGGACACAGTAGAGTGTAACACTGTCCTTTCAGTACCCAGACATATCAGCACCCCAAGAGTGTAGCTTTTCTCTCTTGTACACCTGGCAGAGCATACTCTGAGCCAGAAGCAGAAATAAGGGCATGGTGAAGGAAGGCTTAGGTTTGTGAAGAGAGACATGGAGAGAAAAGGCTCTGCTCTGTGTGGGATGCGGCCCCTTTCTTCCCTCATTTCCTCCTGGCAGTAAGGACCAGGTAGCTGCTCTATGAAAGTCAAGACTTAGGGCAAATGGATGTTTGCTCATCTGTCAGGTGTCTTCAGTCGCTCATCTGCCTATACTACGATCTCTGAGCAGAATAGAGAGAGCCTTTGTGAACTGAACCATGGGCAAGGCTCTCAAAGACATCCTACTCTGTGTAAGATTCCTGGGACCCTTCTCCTACACTGGAATATGAGGCTGTGCAGAGACACCTCATAAATGACTGAAGTCCAGTTTCCTGGCAACCTAATGGGTTGTCAGATGACACCAAATTGCTCTTGTGATTGATTTAGGGGATAAATGTGCCATTTGTTGTCAACTGGGGCTATATGTCTATGTGCCACAAGTGTAAGTGGCCCAGTGGGCCATAGGCCTCTCCCAGCTGACTCTAGATGTCGCCATGAGATCATGCATCAGCTCCATCTGCGGACTTCCCACCTCCACAGCTGACTCGCTGTGTGCAGTTCTCTATCTCCCTCTGATGCTTGGCTGCAACCAGCTGCAGTTTTCTCCCTTTGATTCTCTGATGGGATGCCTTTTAAATATGTTCAAAGAGGGAGGAATAATGACCTCAAAGACAGGCTGGTAACAGACTGGAAGTCCTGTTTTGTTTGCACTATAGATCAGATGGTGACCAAGTGAAACCCAGCTCTTGCTTCCATGGGGTTAGTCTATGACCATGGTCCTGGGACATGGACTTAGATTAGAATGATGTGAACTACTACGAAAACAGTTACATGAACTTAAGTAAATGAGTGGTTTGTGAGCATTTTATGTATGACTGCTGCATGCAAAAAGGATATCACATCCCCTGAAATTAGAGTTAGGAATGCTTGTGAGCTGCCATGCAGGTGCCTAGAATTGAACCTGTGTCTTCTGTAAGAGCAAGGAGTGCTCTTAATCACTGAGTTATCTCTCCAGACCCTGTATGAATTTATATAGCTATAGACCAAATGAAAACCAGAAATCAGTACATTTACCAACACACTGATGGGGACATCAGGTGGGTGGATGGCAGCAAAATAGGGACGTAGCTGCTTGTTAGACCCATGGCTGACTTCCATGCCTAACTCAAATATCTGGCTCTCTCTCTTCATCCCAAACTCCCATCCACAAATCTGTATGTAGTGTAAGCGTCTCTGCAAAACGTATTCTCTGTTGTTTGTAAAATTAGTTCACGAAATTTGCAACACAGAAATAAAAAAAAACAAACACTAGTCTCCAGGACTATAGTTCTTCAAGAAACCCCGTCATTCCCAGTGACACCCTGGCATTGCTGTAACCCCGTTTGCTTTGCTCAAATTTATGTCCTGGTGTGACACTGAGTACTAGGTGTGACCTTTGGAGTTAGGAGCAGTTAAGTGTGGCTCTCTTGCCTATTCCAGTCATCTGACCTTCGAGCCTCACTTCTAGAAACTGGAGATGGGAAGATCTAGTCAGACGATGACGAGGGGATCAGAACCTGACAATAAAGTGCCTGGGAGAAGCCCGGCACCTAGGAGCTACCCTGCCTGCTATCACATTTTAAAGGTCTGTATCATTTAAACACCCTGTGTTTTAGTAAATGATAACTGAAATTTTCTGTGGTTGAACCTTTTGGTAGAAAGCATTGCCTCCACCATCACCCAGCTCCAATGCCTGAATGGCTAGATGCCTTCAAAGCACCAGCTAGATCTATGTGCTTTTTAGTGAGTCCCACAGTATAGCATCTGTCATAGTGAGACAGGAGCAGAGAACCCACAAGTGAGCTGCCCTCTAGTGTAGTATATGACCTTTCCCAACTCAGATCATCTTACAGGTGGGCTCAGGATAAAGCCCATGATCTCAGAAAGCCCTAGGTCAAAAATTCCAATATGTAACCAAGGCAATTGGTCATATCCTTCAATGGCTGAAGTATGTTGAATGTTCATGTGCAGTGCATGGATTCAGTGATGCTTTCATGTCCCCCACTGGTAAAGGATGATGGATGAGCAATGTGAAACTGAGGCATTTTGTTACATGTAGTTTTATCTATCAGTATGAAACCCATTAAAGAGAAGCACATCATTAATGGACCCCAGACTGTGCTGAGCCCTCTACCTGGGGAAGAGCTCTAAAGGGATTCTTGCAGAGGATGTTTCAGGGACATTGTTTTTTTTTAAAAAGCTAATTTGAAACATGGTTTTACAATTTGTAAAATAATTAGATCATGATTATGTTCTAAACCAATGATTCTTAAAATGATTTTCAATTGATTGGCTTACTATTATTTTATGGAACTGAGACCATTATCTTGAGGTGGGGTGATGGGTTTCACTAGACTGCCTGAGAAAGACAGACACAGAGACACAGAGATATATTAGGGATTAGACAATAACTGTAGGCATCCCTTTACCCTAGCGTGATTTCAAGGTGGCAGATCCAGCTACCCGGAGGCATGCCCTGCCACCTCATCCCGTGTTGTCTTGGAGTCTGTTCCCATCCCTTTGGTTCCCTGTGCTCACACAGCAATTGGTGAAGGCCTCTCTCCCAGCAGGAGTGTGGAGTGGAGAGTGAGGTACCCTTTTATTCCTTGGAGGATCTGGGCATGAGTCAGTCTTAGCCCCTTTCCACCCTGACTTCAGTTAAAGTCCCTGCTGGTGGAGTCTGATTTGAGAGGTGGTCTCCAGGCAGAGGAGGTGAGACAGGAGCACCCTTCCTCAGTCAGAGGGGCTGCTGGGGACCCAGGCTACCATGCTTTCTCCCATGGCCTGGAAGACCCAGGGAAACATGAAGAAGGGAGATGTGAGTGACCTGACAGTACCTGCAAGGGACTTCTGAATTAGAATGTTGGTCCTGAGCCTCTGCCTCCTTCCATCCTCCAAGCCTGGGGGTGGGGCAATGCTCTGCTGTCTCCCCTGCAGAACTGACAAGCGCTCCTGTCAGTCAGAGAGTGCAGGTCCTTATCTGTAGCAACCTTCAGATAGCCTGACTCCTACAGGGTGTCATTCCTGTCCTGCGGCAAATCCATGTCAACTGTCGTTGACTTAAGCTGCATTGTAAGATGACATTGAAATAGCCGTGGAAGCCAGTCTCCCCTCCCACCCGCCTGAAGACAGCAAACTGAGGGCAGGGTACTTACAGGGGCCATGCTCCACGTTTAACCGTCTCTGGATCAGGGTTTCTGAGAGTCCATTGTTTCCAGGGTAGAGTACGCTGTTTGTGAAGGTGGTATCCAAGAGTGGGGACAGCTGAGTGGCACAGGCTGCCCATTGACCACACTTACCTTCTGTCAAGTGTCAGTGTATTCAAAACATTGTACTCCTACTTGCTGTGACCATCCTGGTGTCCGAGTATCTCAAAGGACTAGTGGCCCCCCTACACATATTCCATGAGTTCGTTATCCCCAAATGAGCTTTAGAGTCACCTCTAACCAGGGGCTTAGCAAGCCATTAACCAACACCCTCTCCCCGTGAAGGAAGTGTAAGTTGTTGGTGAAGGGTGAAGATTGGGGGTGAAGATGAAGAGCTGGATGGTCTTTTTTTTTTTTAAAGATTTATTTTATTATATGTAAGTACACTATAGCTGTCTTCAGACACACCAGAAGAGGGCGTCGGATCCCATTACAGATGATTGTGAGCCACCATGTGGTTGCTGGGATTTGAACTCAGGACCTCTGGAAGACCAGTCAGTGTTCTTGACTGCTGAGCCATCTCTCCAGCCCTGGATTGCCTTTTTAGGTAAGAGATTTTTTGAAAGAGTTAATAACACCAAAGATGGACAGACCTCTGGGGAGGTTCAGGTATACACGGCAGAGTGGGATTTCCTTTTTTGGGGTATCAGAAGAAGTGGGGGAGGCTCTATGCCCTCGGAGATTGACAGGCTCTACAGCGTGTACTTGCGGTCCCAGGGGCTCAGGCTCATCCTCTGATTTCTAGATGGCCAAAGGAAAGAGAGGGAATCCGTTAGTCTGAAGTCAGTATACAAAACCACTTTTGAGGGTGGGGAGAGCAAGAATCTGGAAAGACACGGTAATGGAGGAGCTTTACCAAATGGAGTAGCCCTGGTTAACAATTGGCATGGGAAATTATTGTTATGTGCACTCGGAGGAGATGAGTTGCTTATTTTTTTTTTGTTAATTTCAATTTTTATGTTTATCTTATGTGTAAGGGTGTTTTGCTGACATGTAAGTCTGCTCACCATTTGTGCCCACAGAAACCAGAAGAGGATGTTAGATCTCCTGGAGGCAGAGTTCCAGGAGTTGTGAGCTGCCGTGTGGAAGCTGGGAATGGACCCCTGGTCCTCTAGAAGAGTAGCCGGTGCTCTAAATGGCTTAGCCATCTCTCTATCTCATGGTGTGCACATGCGTGTGCACACACACACACACACACACACACACACACGCACACACACACACACACACGCACACATACAGACACACACATACACATATACACAGACACACTCAGACATACAGACACACAGACACACAGACACACAGACACACACACACACGCACACACAGACATACACACAGACACACACATACACACAGACACACTCAGACATATAGACACACAGACACACACACACACACACACACGCACACACACACACATACACATGCACACATACACACAGACACACACATACACATACACACAGACACACTCAGACACACAGACACACAGACACACAGACACACAGACACACACATGCACACACATACACACATACACATACACACAGACACACTCACACACAGACACACGCACACATACACATACACACAGACACACACATACACATACACATACACACAGACACACTCAGACACACACACATGGCACACACACACATACACATGCACACATACACACAGACACACTCAGACACACACACACATGACACACACACACATACACATGCACACATACACACAGACACACTCAGACACACAGACACACACACAGACACACACACGCACGTGCATGCCCACACACATCGCACACATATACACAGACACACAGACACACACACACACATGCACGTGAGTGTGCATGCACACACACATATACACACATACACATGCACACATACACACAGACACACACACCCCAGAACTTCTTATATTGCATAAGTATTATTAATGGAGGCTCATTATATCATTATATATATACATATATATGTATATATATATATATATATATATATATATATATATATATATATATATATATATATATATATATATATGCTAGGGAACTTCTTATATTGCATAAGTATTATCACCCAAGGCTGTCAATTACAGCATAGCTGTTTCTATTCCATCCATACTGCTCACCCCAGCTGCACTTATCCTCTCCCTAGCTCTGTTAACTATTTAAATCTCCTTAGCAATTTGAGAACTCACCTTTTCATTGTAAAACAAAGGCAACACAGTCTCTTATCAGAGAACGGAGATACAGAAGATGAAATGATCTTCAGAGAGGCAAGAACACAGAAGACTCGGGTGTTGGTCCCTCCTGTCCCTCTCCGACTTCATCCACACCAGAGATCTAGAGCAAGAACGTGGGTGGAGGGCATCAGAAGTGATGTGATCAGGTTGTTGTTCTTGAGACACAAGACAGAATACAGTCTTATCTTCTGAGGTGACAGTTAACTACCTGGGGGAACCTTACTTTAGCTGCTTGTTATGTGCACAGCATTTAACTGACTTTCTATCAATGTGGAGTTTCTCATATATATCTTAATAACTATTGTTGATCCTGGAAAATCATGTACCATCAGGTGTGTGGTGATTTCAGTTGCCTTGGAGGTAAAATAGAGACAATAGTAAAATTTGTGTGTCTAGGATGTCGTTTGCCTGGTGCCATTGCTTCTTCATTTTGAATATTCATCTCAAGGTGTAATGTAGGGGAAAAGCCTGCCTTCATCCACCAACACCTTTTTCTGTCAGTCTAGTTTAGAAGGACCTAGGGTGTTGTCTAAGTGCAGAGACATCATGACCAGGACAACTTTTATAAAGGAAAACGTTTAATTGGGTCTGGCTTCCAGTTTCAGAGGTCCATTATTGTCATGTCAGGAAATATGGTGGCATCCAGGCAGACATGGTATCGGAGGAGCCAAGAGTCCTACATCTTGATCCACAGGCAGCAAAAGGGGACTGCCACACCAGGCATAGCTTGAGCATAGGAGATCAAAGCTCGCCCTTGTAGTGACACACTTCCTCCAACAAGGCCTTACTCACTCTAACAAGGCCACACCTCTATCTCCTAATAGTGCCACTTCCTATGGGATAACCATTCAAACACGTGAGTCTATGGTGGTCATACGTATTCAAACCACTACAGATGTCATCTCTGTCCCTACGTTATGTGTACAAACTTTTAAGAGTTGTACTTCTTGACGAAACTCCAATAAAAACTTTCTGACGATGGTCAAAAGTGTTTACACATAAATTTGGAAAAGCACCCTAAACATAGTTTATCCCACGGGCACAGGTCCCTCTGTGGAGGTAGATGTTTGAATGTGAAGATTTTTCTACCTGAATATGCACTTAGAGAGGCCTCAGCATACTGCAGTGGCGCCATTTTACCACAAGGTGGCAGACCCTCCAAACATTAAGTAAACTGGAAAGACATTCAGGACATTTGTGTAACTCCCGCGCATTACCCACAGCCGTGTCAGGCTGCTTCAGTTTTCGGCTCCCATTCTGTGGGCTCTGTCATCGGCTATAGTAAGAATTAATCTCCTACGGTCGGTCAAATGCTTAAATAAAGCCAAACTCTGTGAGATTCTCACCCCTTTTCTGCCTGATGCTTCGCTCCCCCTTAACAGGATAAGGGAGGGCCACACATGCCGGAGCGTCCCTGAAGGGCCTAGAACATTCGGCTCTGTGGTGATGAGTTAGTTTGACAAGCTAAATGATGATCCAACAGGAATGGGGGCATATTAATATCTTTGTTTCCATTTTGGGCCTTTTCTTGCAGGTTGTAAGATACAGTACTCTGCAGCAGCCTACACAGGGCTATCACAGAGCCCTGCTATTTTAATCGGCCTAATTGGGTTTCTCATCTCTATTAGGAGAGCTGGAAGGTGTGGGAAGATGAGAGAGGCGTGGAAAGACACTTAATTGGCTCTGTGTTCCATGTATCTTTATGTAACTGCAGGGAGATCTTATATAAAGCACAGGAGGAGGAGGAAGAAGAAGAGGACGTGGGGATAGAGTTGATAGATAGACCCTCTCTAGGCACCCAGCTTATATGAAGATTGTAGCCAGCAGTGACAGAGCAGAAAAACCTCCTCAGAAGGTGTATGCCTCCCGATCTCAGGATCTACTTGTAAAGATCTTGCCACAGCTTGGCAAGACATCACAATCATAGCAGAAAATAGTCCCAGTTTGTGTGAAAATAAGAAAGCAAAGTCATATGGATTCAGGACTGTGTGTGTGTGTGTGTGTGTGTGTGTGTGTGTGTGTAGGGCAGAGGTTGGCATTAGGTATCTTCCTTTGTCCCCTCCCACTTTGCTTTTGAAGACAGGGTTTCTCAAAGAGAGCCTGAAGCTCCCAGAAGCTGGCCAGCATGCCCAAGGACCCTCATGTCTGTGTGTCTCTAGTGCTAGGATTACTGGTGTCTGGTAGCATTCGTAGCTTTTTAATGTGGGTTCGAGACATTCAAATTCAGGCTCTGTGATATGTGATCCAGGATAGGCAGCATGTCACCGATAGAGACATCCCTCAGGCTCAAGGGCTTTCTTGCATATTCTGTAGATACGCGACGCTGTGTCTGTCTGAAAGCTCTCTGACCTAAGCGTGAAGGATTACTTGTTTCCCATTAACCACTTTGCCTCTGATGAATTATTGAAGTAGTGCCTTGTTTAAAGAAATCGGAATTTGTGTCTTATCTCCCCCGTGTATTAATCTGAGGCCACCAGGAGCCCTTGGCATAATCGAAGCTCAGGGAGGGACTGCTGCTTGCTGACTGGGAGCTGCTTGGGAGCCCTGAGATCAGGGGAGGTGCCGGGGCAGCCTTGGCTCAGCCAGGCTGCACTGCAGAGCTCCCTGCAGCAAAGACTGCAGCAGCCAGGCCAGTTCAGCCCTGTT